>NW_019396110.1:167397-172384 GCF_000591075.1 Eurytemora carolleeae | reverse complement strand
ATTTTTACATTGTATTCTAGTAGAAATATAATTTTTACATTGTATTCTAGTAGAAATATAATTTTTACATTGTATTCTAGTAGAAATATAATTTTTTCATTGTATTCTAGTAGAAATATAATTTTTACATTGTATTCTAGTAGAAATATAATTTTTACATTGTATTCTAGTAGACATATAATTTTTACATTGTATTCTAGTAGAAATATAATTTTTCAAAAGATTATTTTTATTGAGGGAAATTCTTACTCAGGATTTTTAGTTTATGGGTCGTGTGATTTTTCTCCATTTAGTCGTTTTTGTGAGAACAAAATCCTACCATTAAAGGGACTGTAAATGTATTTTTAAGTGAACCTCCATTTTCAGAGTGTCCGATTCATAGCGGTACCTTAAAAGCTTTATAATAAAGTTACTTCCGTTTTCTTTGTCACAAAAACAACTGAGTTATTTTCAGAATTAAACACTTTTAAAGCTAGATATATTATTGTCAACCTTAACTATGATACGTGTAAAGTCGTCTTTAACTTAGAACCCCCTCTCGGAGACACTAAAATCCAAACCAAATAATTTTAAGCTCCGGTTCCTTTGTTCTCCCTATCGGAGTGTAAACAACCTAAAGCATTGTGAATCCATCCATTTTCAAAAGTTAAACAAAGAATATTTTCATATAAAGAATTTGTGACTTTCTTTAATAATTAATTCTCATTCTTTTCAGAAGTTTAAAAACGTCTTAGGACTGTCCAACGACTTAACCCTTTGATATCACAAAATAGATCGTAAGAATCTTTTCATTATAAACATTCATTGTAACAATTTTATATGTTATTATTTATATCATTTTTCAGGAAATAAAGAGAATTCTTCATTATCGGTTTTGATCTGAGGGTTATCCCGTTGTTTATCTGTTCATCATCGAGAATCTTGCTGCTATACGACAATAATTCTTTAGTATTGATCAGATAATAATTTAACGGGTAACTTAACTTCTAAAAAAGATGAATGAATGCAACACATTTTTATGTTGACTAAACCATCTAGATATTTTATATTTATATTCAAGCCCTCCTAGCTCTAGTTCCTCCCAAAACCCTCCCTTGCCCCTCCCTACGTCCTCACAAGGGTAAAACAACTAGAGTTATTCGGTTCAGCCGTTTTATTGGATCAACCCAACTTACAAACAAGGTATAATATATTTCTGGATTACTTGAGCTAAAGGTACTATAAGCGTAATTCTAAGTAACCACCCGACAACGGTACCCTTTAAACCTTTATCTGATCAAAGTTGTGGAATATATCGTCGTTTTTCTGAATCGAAAAGTGTCTAATTCTGTGAATTTCTGTGAGTTTCTTTCAAGCAAGAAATGCGGAAGTAACTTTTTAATGGATATCTAATTCATACTTGATCAGACAAAGCTTTTAATAAATCTGGCATTGTCATCTTTGTATGGAGGGTCACTAATAATTAGACTTACAGTCCCTTCAGTAAATGTTTTTTGACCTGGAGAAGAGGTTTCGTGGTTTCTTTAATCTGTTATGAAACTTTTAGTTGGGATATAGGGGTGCAGCTAGGAATTGCTACGGATGAGCGCGTTACATTACGGGATGTCACAAACTCTAATTTTCTAATCACTATACCTTTCCAACTAAATGTCGTAGACCTTAAATATTTCAAACAATGAATTCTGTCAGATCAAATAATCTAAGTTTTAAATATCAACTACCAGATTACAAAGATATAGCAATCAGAAAATTTGAGATTATGGCAAAGACACAATTCGTTTGGGGACAAGTAGAGTGGACAAGTGAATTTTATGCATGTTTTTTAATGAAAATATATCTTTTTAATCCACTCTGTATGGATTTTCAAACGTAGTTTAAAACATTTTATCCTTTTTTGTTTATGTTTTTAAATAATTGTCCAAGTTTTGGTCTTTATTAGGAGTAAACAAACTAGCAGCCTGACAAGGCAATTATATTTGTACAATACATTTATACCAGAACTGAAAACCTTTGTGTTGAAATCTCAAAATTCACGATCGCTTGATCTTGATATCCACTGAGGGCGTTTTATTTTGAGGATCAATGCTTAACTTATTAATTTCAAAGCTCCCTTCAACCAATGACTGTGTACAATTACCATGTAGAATATTGAAAAAGATTAGATTAATCTGCAGATTGACAAAAAGAGGAGATCAAGCATTGATCTCGATATCAACAATACAAGATTTCCCAACTGAGGTTACCTCAAATCCAGAAATGTTTATATCAGGAAATCGCCAAATACGACTGAATACTGTTTACATTTCTACCACACAAAATGTAAACAAACTAAGTGCATCAATAAATAAATATATTATATATGTTATATATGTTTCTTGTCTTATATCGTGGGGAAAACCCCTTTAACCTTGAGGGGTTTCTTGTCTTCTATCGTGAGGAAAACCCCTTTACCCTTGAGGGGTTTCTTGTCTTATATCGTGAGGAAAACCTCTTTACCCTTGGAGGGTTGCTTCTCTTATATCGTGAGGAAAACCTCTTTACCCTTCGAGGGTTGCTTCTCTTATATTGTGAGGAAACCCTCTTTACCCTTGGAGGGTTTCTTGTCTTATATCGTGAGGAAAACCTCTTTACCCTTCAAGGGTTGCTTCTCTTATGTCGTGAAGAAAACCTCTTTACCCTTGGAGGGTTTCTTGTCTTATATCGTGAGGAAAACCCTTAAACCTTTGCAGGGTTTCTTTATAATTGGGGGTAAACTTTTTAGTTGTTAATCTCGGGATTTGATCTCCAATCTTGTGAAGACCTACGGATCAATTTAATTCCTCTTAATACCCTGCTGAATTGGAATCAAGAATTTATATCCTACATTTAAAAGTTATCAAAGTGAATATCGAGCCCATCGATGTAGATTACCGCCATTTCAAACAAAAGTTTCAAATTCTAATGGTTTAAACCTTTTATATTTTGATTTATTTGAATCAACAGAATTCAAATTTGAAATATCAAAGGTCTGCAAGGAAAAAGGATTAGAAAATTAGAGTATGAGACAAGTATTATTTCATTAATCAAATTTTTACTTCTGCATTCTAAAACAATATTAATTTCAAACCAAAACTGTAACAGAGGTATTTTAGTAGTGTAAAACATTTGATATTTTAAACTTAGACTATTTTATCTACAACGGACTTCATAGTTTGAAAAATCAAAGGTCAATGATATTGGGTTTGCAGAGTTTGTGGCAAGAACTCAATTCCTTTGTCTTATAATTCAGAAGCAAGCGTATATCTATCTATAAATTTGGCTTGTCTGTTTGTCTGTTTGTTGGTAGAAAAGCCCCTTCTTAATTATATGTTGATTAATAGGTTCCATTACTCAACGTAATAATTTTTAATTTAAATTCCTCTAAAATTCATGAGTAGTTTACAATATTGTACTCTAGCACATTGTTAAATTAGACCTAATCCCAAATTGTATTGTTTATCATGCAAAGTACCAGACCAACATGAAACAAAAATGTTTATTTTAAAATTTAAATTTTGAGAACACTTCATGTAGATTTTGAGAACACTTCATGTAGATTTTATCTTTGTTACGAGTAATAAAACGTGTGTGAAGTGTGTTTATGCAGGAGAGAAACTGGAATATTTTTTTTATTTTTTAAACAAACTAATAATTAGAAATGTAATTGGTTTTATAAACCTTACTTTAAACCTGTACTCATGTACTTTTGTACTCCAGTATTCCTGAACTCTTGTACTTCTTTACTTCTTCAATCCTGTACTTCTATACTCCTGTACTTATGTACGCATGTACTCGTGTACTCTTGTATTCCTGTAATTCTTTACTCCTTTACATTTGTACTCATATATTCCAGTGCTTTAGTACTCTTATTTAGATTTAATTAATAGTTTTAATTATGTTATTCATATATATAATTCTAAAACGTATGAGCTAATTAAAAATACGCAAAAAATGTTTTAAATTAAAACTTTTTACCCTATTCGTCATAATAATCTACTCAGGGTTTATGCACAGTATATCTCGCATCAAGTATGCTGGAGTAAAAATAGAATATGCACCCGACTATTCATCTAATCGTTTAGAAAGAAATTAATCCGTCATTTTCCCAAGCCTTGAGTTAATCAAAACATGAAATAAAAATATTTGAATAAAACTTTCATGTTTTTTTTTTCTTTATTTCATACGTCAAAATGTAGATTGTACATATTAAATTTTTTTAAGAATTCAAAAAGATTTTCTGTTTTTATTTTTATGATTTTTTTTTGTTTCCCCTCTTACACTGGTCCATGCTAAACCAAGTGTGGTATTTTTACCTTTCTAGAATATTTTATACAAAATATCAATTTCATGCATATACCCTGATACCTTGATACCTAGTCTTAAACCTGGGCCCAAGGTTGGGTTCAGGCCTACAAACTATATTCAACCTTATACTCCAAGTATGAGAATTAACACGTCTCTGTCCCAGCTCTAATCTTATTCCTGAGATATCCGTCCTAGCTCTGGAAAGTTTACTCGGTATTCGTCCTTCTCCGGGAAGACATTTTCTACGTGTATTTATAGGTATAGATGCATATAGACAAGTCGTGAACGAAATATCTTTTATTCTCCATTTAAATACCTTGATTCATGACTCCCATTGTTTGGCAGATTTTACAGTTTAAAATTGTGTTTATTTGCAAGGGCGGAGTCGGGTTTGGTTCCAGTTCAATTCTTTATTATCTCATCAAATCCTGGACTCTCAATCAGTAATAAAACATTTGATAAAACGAGGATTACTGTCGATATAGATACATTATGGGATCAGTTGTAAAATTAGCGGTAAAATTTTTATTGTTCTAAACTTTTATTTTATGGAGTATTTTGTAAGATTTTCTTTTCGAAAAATCGTTATTAATTTATCCGTATCTATCTATCTATCTATTAATTTATCCGTATCTATCTATCTATCTATCTATTAATTTATCCG
>NW_019396110.1:148882-167359 GCF_000591075.1 Eurytemora carolleeae | reverse complement strand
CCCTTCTTGTCCTTAAATATGTCCCCCCCCCTTCCTGTCCTAAAATTGGTCTGGTATAGTCTAAACCAAGATAAAGTATGGATGAGGAACTCAGCACATATAATAATATCCAATATAAGTTCAACAAAAGATGTTTTATTCCTTTCCGACTCCTGCTGTGTTCCACTTCATTTACAAACCCGGAGACAAATTGTTGAACCAGGGCGAGTTCAACAGGTTCAATAGGGACCCAGAGACTCAAGAGAGTTATTCTATGGAACCCAAAGAGTTCTACTAGGGAACCCAGAGAGTTCAACTAGGGGACCCAGTGAGTTCATCTATGGAACCCAGAGAGTTCATCTAGGGGACCAGAGAGGTGGACTAGGGGACCCAGAGAGTTCTACTAGAGACCCTAGCTCAGACACAATATAGATTTTACTTCTAGTACCTTTAGGTTCTTAGTTTTGCTTAAAACTAAAAGGGTTTAATTAATTAAAAAAACTAATTTGGGATAACATTTGTTTGCATAACATTTATAATATTCCTATGGGTCCCTAGACTGAGATTTATAAATCTGCCCGGGTACCCTAGAGCCTAGAATGATTATCTAAAGAGAGATGTTAGATCCTGACCAGTTCCCCGCCCAACAAGGTCGAGAACTCCGCCCCCTTCTCTTCTTTAGAAATAGTAATCCTTCAATTCTGGATATCAGAACCGAACCTAGCTGTAGATAAAGTAATCCTTAAATCCTGGATATCAGAACCGAACCTAGCTGTATATAAAGTAATCCTTCAATCCTGGATATCAGAACCGAACCTAGCTGTAGATAAAGTAATCCTTCAATCCTGGATATCAGAACCGATCCCAACTGAAGAAATGGTAATCCTTCAATTCTGGATGTAAGAACCGAACCTAGCTCTAGAAATAGTAATCCTTCAATCCTGGATATCAGAACCGAACCCAGCTGTGGAAATATGTATCCTTCATTCCTGGATATTAGAATCGGACCTAGCTGCAGAAATAGTGATCCTTCAATCCTGAATATCAGAACCGAACCCGCTGTAGAAATAGTAATTCTTCAATCCTGGATATTAGAATCGGACCTAGCTGCAGAAATAGTGATCCTTCAATCCTGAATATCAGAACCGAACCAAGCTGTAGAAATAGTAATTCTTCAATCCTGGATATCAGAACCGAACCCAGTTATAGAAATAGTTATTCTTAAATCCTGGATATCAAAACCGATCCCAGTTGTAGAAATAGTAATCCTTAAATCCTGGATATCAGAACCGATCCTAGTCGGAGAAATAGTTAACCTTAAATCCTGGATATCAAAACCGATCCCAGTTGTAGAAATAGTAATCCTTCAGTATGAGGCCTTCTGAGTAGCCGTAGGCTGCAATAAGAGCCGTGCGCTGCGGTTAGAACAGGATAGGGGGCCGATTGCTGCGACTAGGAAGACTTTGGCAGTTACCGCTTGGGAATTTGCACATTTGGAAAGTTGCCCTTGGAAAAATACCCATGGGAAGTTGCCGCTCGGGAAAATGCCTTTGGGAAAGTATCTAACATCCTTTGTAACAGTCCAAAATGTTGTTAACTGAGCACTTAAAAAATTAATCTTAATTTTGTTTTTAATTTCAACCACAAAATATCAAAGATTATATAAGTGATATTTTGACTTGAGAGTTTAAATATAATGATGAAGTGTTTAATTTTTGTCCAAGTCCTCCATACACTAATTACACACCTTGCTAACATCCCCCCTGCCCCCCCCCTCATCACTCTATTTCAAAATATATTCTCCCACCTATACATTATGCAGTCGAGGTGATGAGAATATATAAAAATATTCATCAGCCATCTTTATATCTTTATGAATAATCTGGTGCAAAGTATAGATAAGAAACTATTGCTTCATATTTCCTAATAATCTTTCCGTTCCTCTTCAACATTGTAGTTAGTTATCATACATACAGTAGAACACATAAGAATATCGATCTCAAAAGATTAAAATAAAAAGGAAATAAAAGGATTGCTCTCTAACTTTCCTAGTTTTTGTTGTTGGTGTTTTTGTTTTTTACTCTTCAGTTCTATAATTACCGTTCTGCTAGTACGTTCAGAAAACAGAATAGAATAAAACCCTAAATACTGTAATCTAAGAACGTAAGAATTGGTACACTGTGTTCTTTAGTCAGAGAAATAAAGGATTGGAACACTTTGATATGCAATTAGAAAAAAGAATGAATTAGAACACTGTGTTCTGTAATCCGAGAAAAAAAAAAAATATAACTCTGTATTCTGTAATCAGAGAAAAGATTGAATTGGAACACTGTATTCCCTAATCAGAGAAATAAAGGATTGGAACACTTTATTCTGTAATCAGAGAAACAAAGGATTGGAACTATGTATTCTATATTCAGAGAAAAGAATGGATTTTTGAGCACAGTATTCTGTGATCAGAGAAACAAATAGATTGGAACACTGTATTCTTTAATCAGTGAAAAGAAAGGATTGGAACACTGTATTCTGTAATCAGTGAAAAGAAAGGATTAGAACACTTATTCTGTAATCAGAGAAACAAATGGATTAGAACACTGTATTATGTAATCAGAGAATAGAAAGGATTGGAACACTGTACTCTGTAATCAGATAAGGAAAGGATTGAAACACAGTATTCTGTAATCAGAGAAATAAAGGATTGGAACACTGTATTCTGGAATCAGTGAAAAGTAAGCATTAGAACACTGTATTCTGTAATCAGAGAAATAAGGGATTGGAACACTGTATTCTGTAATCAGAGAAAAGAAAGGATTAGAACACTGTATTCTATAATTAGAGAAAATGAAGGATTGGAACACTGTATTCTGTAATCAGTTAAATAAAAGGATTGGACCACTGTATTCTGTAATCAGTTAAATAAAAGGATTGGAACACTGTATTCTGTAAGCAGAGAAAAGAAAGGACTGGAACACTATATCCTGTAATCAGTGAAAAGAAAGGATTAGAACACTGTATTCTGTAATTAGAGAAAATAAAGGATTGGAACACTGTATTCTGTAATCAGTTAAATAAAAGGATTGGAACACTGTATTCTGAAATCAGAGAAATAATAGGATAAGAATAGAAATGTCTGATTCTAAACCCAACAAAGAAGTTTGTCCTGTGGATAAACCGGTTTACTCTGTGAGCTTCCCTAGCAGTAGGATCGAAGCTTCTAGTATACCTGGAGACAAGAATATATTCAGCACAGCTGATTTATTAATTAATATTTTAACCATTGTTCTCTTCTTGGTTGACTACGGTTCCGATATCTGGGTAATTGGTGAGTCATAAATATCAAAGTAAAAATAAATATCAGAACAGTTGAAGGGGGACCAACAATAAATGAGACTTTAAAAGACAACTGCAAACCAAATAAATCTTTAAATTTTATACCTAAAGGTCTTCATTGAAGTCTCATCATATGATAGTAACCTTTTAATTTATATCCTTTAATCCTGAAAATGTTTTGTTGATTTATCATACTTCTTACTACAGAAATACCCATAAAACTATGGTATAGGTAGACAACATTTAAGCAACTTTGTGCATATCTGATGTTGTAAAAAAGCAAATTGTTCTACCAGAAGATTAAAAATCAATTTGTTGAATAAAATGGGTATGTGTACCCTACACAACCCTGCAAACCAAGTAACGTTACTAATGTTAAATCATAACGTCATGGAAACGTTACTATAAACGTTATTTGGCTTATTGGGAATTATTATGAATTGTGTTCATCAAACTCTTTAATATCTTAATTTGAATACTTTCTAACAGTTGTCTTACTTTTCCAGAGTCCTACTGTAACATTTTGTGTAGGGGTCTTTAAAATATCAACTATCTCAATAACTTAAAGCAAACCCTTAATTCTGAGTGATTAGGAAACTTTGAAGTGAAACAATAAAGGGAAAATGTTATTGAGTTAAGAAGTAGACATGTAATTTCAAACATAGATTGTCCTTAAAAATCATAATGTTAATGTTAATGTTAAGTTCTACTGCATGGAGACGAGGGCTGGTCAACTTTCACTATCTTAACAATCCTTTTGGTCTTTCTCCCTCTTACAGCTGTTAATATACTTAGTGCAGTCTGGTATCATCAGGTTAAATAGCTGTTAATATACTTTGTGCAGTCTGGTATCATCAGGTTAACTAGTTGTTAATGTACTTAGTTAAGTCTGGTATCAACAGGTTAACTAGCTAATAATATACTTAGTGCAGTCTGGTGTCATCAGGTTTATTAGCTGATAATATATAATTCGAGTCTTGTAAATAAAAATTAAAATTTGTGTATAAATTATATTTTGATAACAAAAGAAGTCTACAAATATTGAAAAGTTTTAAAAATGCAGTTTTGGTCCATTTGGATGATAAGAATATATAAGGAAATATGCTGTATTTGTTACTATTAAGTATCTGGTTAGTCCTAGTGTTCTATGTAATAAAGACTTTTATTGCAAAAATATTGGTGAAAATTTCGAAATGTGTATTTTGAAGGATCACCATGCTTCAGAATCAGGATTCTGTCCTGTTCGGAGCAGGTTTGAGGTTTGGGAGCGATCTATCCTCTCCTTTAGTCATCTTTTCTACCTTGGTCCAGTAGTGAGACAAGCTCATATTATCTGGTGCGGAGTCAGGGAAACCAGACCAAGGGGAGATTCATACAGGAAACTCAGGTAGGATAATATAATAAGGATACAAATACCTGAACATCATGGAGCCTAGAAACCAGCCACTTTGTAAACAGGAAACCATGAAAATAGATTGAGAAAAATAAGTAGGAAACTAAAGACAAATAAATATGGAAATCGGAATAAAGACAAGGACAAGGAAACAGGAAAACAAGGACAAATAAATAGAAAATAAAGGACAAGGAAACACTTAATTAAGGACAAGGAAAAGGTTATAAAGGAAAAGGAAACAATAGATAAAGGACAAGGAAACAAAAGACAAGAGATTGAATTCAATTCAACCTTCAATTCATTATTTTATAGAACTTTTAATCTAAATCTTAAAACTTGCAAATTCTTCAGTTTTGAACTCAGGGTTTGGTTTCTCATCTAAGCATGTACATTAACTAGTGTGAATCCAACCAGGGTTCATCCCTATGTACATAATCTCATATAAGTTCATTGCTCCCAGTTGGAGAAATGATGCACATAACAAATGCAATCTAAGAATAAAGCCAAACAATCTAGATTCAGTTCAAAAGGGTATTGAACTCCAGGTATGTTTTCAGCCTTAAATACATGACAGAGTAGGGGGACAAAGGTATTGAACTCCTTCTCTTATCTAGAGATACCACCTGCCAGCCACAGGGTGCAAGAATTGATGCTAGAGAAAGGAGTAACAGTGTAAAGGGACAAGGGTGTTGAACTCTCTTTGTTATCTAGAGATAGCAAGTCAAATGGCATTTATCTTGCCGACATAGAAAGCAGATCTTCAGCCATTTTAGCCCTGGAGTTCCATAGGGGAGTCAGTTAGCACAAAGTATCTGATCAGAAGAGTCAAATGGAAATATATTCGCCCCAAGATCAACTTTAGTTGGTCCAACAATAATCATTTAAATTGTTATAGTGTAAATATAAGTGTGTGTGCAACCATGCTGTGTTATTCCACTCAATCTTGGCTTTTTAATACTGAATTCTATACTAGGCTGTACTATGAGAGAGATGCTGCATATCTAAGTTTAATAGATTCCTTCCTCCAGGATTCTCCTCAGCTTCTTCTCCAGAGCTATATTCTTCTCACCAGGGATTCACAGGTTCAAAATTTAATTTTAATATCTTCGAGTAGTCATAGAGTAGTAGTAATCCTTCTATTCAGGAGTTATCTAATCCCTCTGTTCAGGAGTTATCTAATCCTTCTGTTCAGGAGTTATCTAATCATTCTGTTCAGGAGATATCTAATCTTTCTGTTCAGGAGTTATTTAATCCTTCTGTTCAGGAGTTATCTAATCATTTTGTTCAGGAGTTATCTAATCTTTCTGTTCAGGAGTTATCCAATCCTCTGACAGCAGTTATCCAGGTGGGTTCCGTCCTTCTCTCTCTGTGTTCAATCTCCTTTGGTATTGTAAGCCATGTATCCGCTTCACATTCAGCTGATCCTTCTCTTTATCCTCTTTCATTATCTGCCAGTATCATTCTTTGGTTTTGGAGGTAATATTTATATATATAATATAATCATTTAGGTAATATATATTTCATTGCTAAATATATTGTTTCTTTTATATATAGCAGTTTATCTACAGGATGGGTGTTCTTACCAGCAGGATGCTTACATTTTCACTCTTTCTCTCCCTATATAAGGTTCAATACATTTTCACTCTTTCTCTCCCTGTAGAAGGTTCTATACATTCTCACTCTTTTTCTCCCAATACAAGGTTCAATACGTTCTCATCCTTTCTCTCCCTATACAAGGTTCAATGCATTCTCAATCTTTTTCTCTCTTTACAAGGTTCAATACATTCTCATCCTTTCTCTCCCAATACAAGGTTCAATACATTCTCATCCTTTCTCTCCCTGTACAAGGTGCAATACATTATCACTCTTTTTCTCCCTATACAAGGTTCAATACATTCTCATCCTTTCTCTCCCTTTACAAGGTTCAATATATTCTCATCCTTTCTCTCCCTGTACAAGGTTCAATACATTCTCATCCTTTCTCTCCCTGTACAACGTTCAATACATGCTCACTATTTCTCTCCCTATACAAGGTTCAATACATTCTCATCCTTTCTCTCCCTGTACAACGTTCAATACATGCTCATTATTTCTCTCCCTGTACAACGTTCAATACATGCTCATTATTTCTCTCCCTGTACAACGTTCAATACATGCTCACTATTTCTCTCCCTATACAAGGTTCAATACATTCTCATCCTTTCTCTCCCTGTACAACGTTCAATACATTCTCATCCTTTCTCTCCCAATACAAGGTTCAATACATTCTTTCTCTCCCTATACAAGGTTCAATACATTCTCATCCTTTCTCTCCCTGTACAACGTTCAATACATGCTCACTATTTCTCTCCCTATACAAGGTTAAATACATTCTCATCCTTTCTCTCCCTGTACAACGTTCAATACATGCTCATTATTTCTCTCCCTATACAAGGTTCAATACATATTACATACCTAACTCTTTCTCTCACTATTTAATTCTCTGTATAAAAAAAATTACTCCATATATACTCTTTCTAAGTTTACTCCACTTCTCTCACCCTACTTACTCCATCCTTACTCCACCTCTCTCTTCAAGATTTACTCCATCTGTGCTATCTATACTCTCCCCTTAACCCCTTTATCCTCCACTTCTCAAGGACACATATAATATTATCCTAGATATACAATTTGTTTGAATTAGTTTGAGTTTATTTGGTTCCTGATACTCCACACCTTCCTTATGTTTGTCTGGATCCGAAGGACTGGATCAAACTTCTGTGGATCTCCAGATAATATAAAAAGGTGGATTCTCAAATTTAAACATGTTTGGTTTGTAGAAATAATGGAGATGGATTATATTTCTTTACTAACAGCTGAGTCAGATTTAAACAAATATTATCCTTGTATGAAGATGAACCCGGATACAATATATATACATACTTTCAGACCAGTGGCAGAACTCTTCTATGATATCATTCTTGCAGTTATCTTTAACTTCGATATCATTAATATCAAGGACGGACCTACAAGATGGAGGTTAGTATTTAATCCAGGTAGATCTCAATACAGAGATAGCTGGAAACATATATATTATCTATGTGCAAGTATTGGTAAAGGCAAGTATAGTTGATATATCTAGATTTATCTATTTCTGATTAGATATATCCAGCAGATCTAGGTCTATATAATATATCTAGATTTATCTAGTTCTGATTAGATATATCCAATAGATCTAGGTCTATTTAATTTACTAGAAATTCAAAGCGCTTTGCGCCCTTCTTTCTGGGCTTTTAGGGCGCTTCGCGCCCATCTTCTATTCAAATTGTGAACATATTCTTTTTGTTTACATTTTAAAACAAAGAAGAAAAAAATTTTGCGGATTTTTAAAAAAAATTCGCGGATTTTCAAGAATTAAATTTTTTTTACAAAATTAATAACCTTTAGAACACATTTTTTAAAATTGTTATCATTCATAAACCTTCCCTGTGGTCACGTGATGTCCCACAAAAAAATTGGGCCCGATCGGTTCAGCCGTTTTGACGTTTATTGGATACAAACAAACAGACACTCAAACAGACAAAGAGACAGACAAGCCAAATTTATATATAGATAAAGATCTATCTAGTTCTGATTAAATATATCCAGTAGATCTAGGTCAATTTAATTTATCTAGATTTATCTAGTTCTGATTAAATATATCCAGTAGATCTAGGTCTAGTTGATATATCTAGATTTATCTAGCTCTGATTAGATATATCCAGTAGATCTAGGTCTATTTTAATATATATAGATTTATCTAGTTCTGATGAAATATATCCAGTAGATCTAGGTCTATTTTAATATATCTGGATTTACCTAGTTCTGATGAAATATATCCAGTAGATCTAGGTCTATTTTAATATATCTGGATTTATCTAGTTCTGNGTGATTCTATTAGTTTTTTAATTAGCTACAGGGTTACCCACAAAGTGATTCTATTAGTTAATTAAAAAACGAATAGAATCACTGTGTGGGTAATCCCTTAGCTAATTAAAAAAACGAATTGAATCAATTTCTGAGTAATCTCTTGGCTAACTAAAAAAAGAATATAATCACTTTGTGGGTAACCCTGTAGCTAATTAAAAAACGAATAGAATCACACTCATGAATTAAGATCAATGAAATTTTCCTTTGTCAAAGTAAAATCCAGCTTTCCATTTCTAATCTTATATCTCTAGATGTATTTAAAGATACTAGACAGATATATAAAAAGATGAATAGATACAAGGTAATAGATAGATAGAAAGATAGATAGAAAGAACTATGGGTGAAGAAACATCTTGAATAAATAAAAAGTGACAACCAGAAAATTTTAGTTAAACATTCGGTCAGGAGCTAAGTCATTTTACAATCATTGAGGAGGGGGGAGGTTAGTATCTGTATTCTTGTATTAAGGTAGGAGTCCTGTATTTTTTATTAGGGTGGGAGTCCTGTAATCTTGTATTAGGGTAGAAGTCCTGTATTTCTGTATTCTTGTAATAAGGTAGGAGTCCTGTATTTTGTATTAGGGCGGGAGTCCTGTATTCCTGTAATCTTGTATTAAGGTAGAAGTCCTGTATTTCTGTATTCTTGTAATAAGGTAAGAGTCCTGTATTTTGTATTAGGGCGGGAGTCCTGTATTACTGTAATCTTGTATTAGGGTAGAAATCCTGTATTTCTGTATTCTTGTAATAAGGTAGGAGTCCTGTATTTCTGTATTCATGTAATAAGGTAGAAGTCCTGTATTCTTGTAATAAGGTAGGAGTCCTGTATTCTTGTATTAGAGTAGGATACTGTATCCCTGTAATTTTGTAATAGGGTATGAGTCTTGTATTTCTGTATTCTTGTAATAGGATAGGAGTCCTATATTTCTGTATTCTTGTAGAAGGGTAGGGATAAAGTATTCCTTTCTAAGATAGAAGTCCATTATCCTTGTATTAGGGTAGGAGTCCTTTATTCTTGTATCAGGCGTAGGAGTCATTTATTCCTGCATTACGTTAGGAGTCCTATATTGCGTTTTAGGGTAGGAGTCCTGTATTGGAGTAGGAGTCCTGTATTGAATCTTAGGGTAGGAGTCCTGTATTCCTGTATTATACCAGAATTCATTTATTCTTGTAATAGGGTAGGAGTCCTCTATTCTTGTATTAGTAGGAGTCCTTTTTTCTTTTATTATGGTAGGAATCCTTTATTCTTGTATTAGGTAAGGAATTCTTTATTCTTGTATTAGAGTAGAATTCCTATATTCTTGTATCAGGGTAAGTGTCATGTATTCCTGTATTAGGTTGTACTCCTATATTCCTGTTTTGGGTAGGAGTCTATCCCTTTATGATAGGAGTCCTGTATTCTTCTATTATAGCAGAAGTCCTGTATTCTTGTAAGGGAGGTGTAAACAAAAAGTTGGAATTTCTATCTTTAACTACTGAAAAAGATTAAGCCTGACTGTAGGATTTAGGCTTAATTTCTTATTATACAATATACATAATATATAAAATACATACATATACTGTTTGTAGTTTTGGTAGATAAAAGTCAGGGGGGCTTGGGATGGGGGGGGGGGGTATTTTTCAAGTCTTATTTAGAAATAAAAGAGAAGAATCTGTTGGGTTTGCTAAAAATATTATAAACAGAATCCTATTCAAGTATTTGACCCATATTTCCAGTTTTTTCAATCTATCTTTCTATCTATCTGAGGTAAGAAGATCACAAAAAGTGGGAAAGACAAGAAAAAGTTGGACAGGGTATACACAGCTAAATATTTGGACTGAAATCTCCCCTTTTTCAAACAGGACCAAAAAATTTGGAAACAAATAACAAAAATTCAAAAAAATTTCTTAAGAAATAGAAGGAAGAAAAATTAGGGAATGAACAATATTCTAAAGGGAAGAAAAATGATGATGATGTATCATTATTATTATTATCGTCATACAATATACAAGTATTAGATTTTATTTAATATAAGTTTTTCTATGTAGTCATCTTTGTAAATAAAACAATTTATTTGAATAATCAAAAATTGTGAAAAATAAACATTATTTAAAACTAAAACGAAAAAAGAAGAAAGGAATTGAGTCTTTGCCACAAATTCAGTTTTTGTAAAACCTATATCTTTGCAACCTTATGATGTAAACCTTTGATATTTCAAACTTACATAATTTGATCTATAAGCATTCATAGTTTGAAATATTAAAGGTCTACGACCTTGGGTTGCAACGATATTGAAATTAGAAAAGCAGAGTTTGTGGCAAAAACTCAATTCCTTTAATAAATAAATTTATTAAGTTACTTGCTATAACAATTACTCCGCATATTATGTTAAAGTTCAGAACATATAATTATTTTGCACCCTTTATTCTACACAAAATATAATCAAGTAAATATAATTTAAAATAACTTTGTATTTAAAAATTAAAAATATGAATTTTTAGGATTGTTGAAAGGCGACTGCTTGAAGAGTACGACTTTTCCGATCTTTATGAAACCTGAAAAAAACAGATATAAACTGGCAAAAAAATTGCTAAACCATGGCTCGGGTTTTAAATATTCATTGTTTAAAATGGTTAAATTGTCAACTTTGATTTAATTGCACCTTAAGCCTAGATGATATATATAAAAATGTTACAGTTTTCTTTATCAGTTTATCAGATACGCAAATTGTTAATGCATAATTAAGATAGTAAAATAAGTAATGAGAAATAATTGGCCAGATAAAGAAAAATATTTACCGATTTAAAATCTACAATCTACATATTATCATCTCCGTATAATATACCTAGTGTAGTAAACGTAGATGGATGATATACCAACACAGTAGAGAACCATAACCAAAGAAATACAGGCCGCCTACAAATCAAATTTTATCTTTATAAAGACGTGCATGGGCAACGTAATGAGAGTTTTTAAAGGATTTTAAATCCATTTTTCTTATTCGACATACGTCAGATTTAATTTAATCGGTTTATGCCAAACTCTGAACTCTTATTTTTGTCAAAAACTAAGTATACTTTTTAAAAGCTGTTAAGGTATTAAGAACACTAAATAAAACATGTCTTGTTATCTTTATATCTGCATTGTCTGTTTGTCTGTTAGTTTGTTTGTATCCTAAACGTCAACACGATCCCAATTCTTTTTAGAGCACATGCATAGTCCAATCCCAAGGAAGGTTTATCATCCGTCTGAATTTTAAAAATATTGCCTATAAAAGATTCCGATTTTTTAAAATCCACCAAGGAAAGCATACAAATCCGCAAATTTTTTTATCGTTATTTCGAAATGTGCGAAAGGTTTTGAGGTAGATCAGAAACAAAGGAATTGAATCTTTGTAACAAAATCAAATATTTAAACCTCAATGTCTTTAGAACCCTTTGTTGCAAACCTTTGATATTTCAAACTCTGATTATTTGATTTAACAGAATTCATAGTTTGAAACATCTAAGGTCTACAACACTTGGTTTCAAAGATATAAAGATTATAAAATCAGAGTTTGTGACAAAGACTCAATTCCTTGGCAAATATTATTGCAAGAAATATGGACGCAAAGCAGCAAAATTTATTAAAACTATATTATTATCGAGTAATAATCCAAATGAAATTATAATTCGCAAGAATTTAATGGTGACATCGTAATTGTTTAAAAGCGAAGAAACATGAGAATCTAAAACATTTTACTGTTGCCATTTTATGATTTGCTTAAATGCATAAAATTTAACGAACTTGACACGCATCATATACACAAATATGTTTTCTGGAATATTTAACGTAAATAAAAAATTTTAAAATATCTGCTACAGCCGGTGTTTACGAATAGTAAAACGTACAGGACTAGTTTGATAATATTATGCAACAGTCTTGTAATAAAACATGTAGACTTCTATGCTCCTTCTGCTTTAGTTTTAGATAGGATCTCATAACTATTTTTGAGGATGTAACTTTTGAAAAATTTAAAAATCAAAATCTCAAAGGAATTCTCCTCAAACACGAATTTTCTTATTCATACGTCTTTACAACCTGATGGTGAAAATCTTTGAAATTAAAAAATTAAACTGTTTGATCTAGCAGATTCGTAGTTTGAAATATCAAAAGACTACGACACCAGATTACAAAGATATAAGAGTAAGAAAATCAGAGTTTTAAAAGAGTAATTAGTTCCTTTGAGATATTAATAGTTTTATATAATCAATAAAAATAAAGTTAAAATGCCTGATAGTATTTTGAGTATGTCCAGGTTGGTAAATTAGGTGTACTATGTACTCCATGTACCCAGACTACGAGTAGAACCAGGAGTTCAACAAGGTAGAGTAAATAGAACCAGAAATTACTTAAATAAACAAATACAATTCAAACCTAGATCTACTGGATATATTTCATCAGAACTAGATAAATCCAGATATATTAAAATAGACCTAGATCTACTGGATATATTTCATCAGAACTAGTAATGTTGATGAAACTGTTTTAGTCACATAAATGTATGAATAAAATGGAGTCTTTGTGCTCATTTTATTTATTAAAGGGACTGTAAGCGTAATTTCTAGTGACCCTCCATGCAAAGATGTGGAATAAAATAAAATATCAAAAGTTCATCCTTTTCTTTATGATTGCTCAAAAATTAAAAATATGAAGCAATAAGAAGGTCTGGAATTGTTTGAAAATGTGCGAAATAAAAATAATTGTTTTTTGACTCGTATAAAAAATTATTTAACAACTAGAAATTAATCATTTTTCAGAAAAAATTCTCTTTTAAATCCACAAAAGATCAATCCCTGTGAATTCTAAATGTCCAACTGCTGAAAAATGAACCCGTAAAAAACACTATAACAAACTGCAAAGACAGAAAATATCCCAATTTAAGAAAAGTGAACACGAAAAATGTTTTAGATTTAATCTACATGTAAGTATGACAAAGAGAGCTTCAACCAAACATGAGACATTTCTCAAAAAAATACTCAGAATAGTTTTTAGGCCATAGATATTGCAAAATATGCATTCTGAAATATCTAATTTTGAAATATCAGAGGTTTACATTATTAGGTTGCAAAGATATATGGTTTAAAAAATTTGAACTTTAAAATCATGAAAAACGAAAGCATAATGAGAAAAGTTTGATGTATTTTGGTTCCTTCTGGATATGTATGAAGGTTTGTTCAAGATAGATTTATCTAGTTTATCTAGTTTATCTAGTAGTATGGTGTAAACACAAGAACAGATTCAAATCAAGATCTAACTAACCAAGGTGTTCAATATAACAAGCATTTAAAGGTTTAAAAATATTCAGGCTGTTATTGTGAAGGGGTTAAAAATATCTTGAAAGGTATAGTCAAGGGTTTAGGCTGTAAATATCTAGAAATGTTAAAAAAATTTTAAAATATCTAGAAAGGTATAGTTCAGAGCTTTAAAATTTCCAGAAAGGTAAAAAATATCTAGAAAGGTATAGCTGAGGGTTTAAAAATATTTTGAAAGGTGTAGCTCAGGGTTTAAAAATATTTTGAAAGGTATAGCTCAGGGTTGAAAAATATTTTGAAAGGTGTAGCTAAGGGTTTAAAATAATTTAATAGGTATAGCTCAGGGTTTAAAAATATTTTAAAAGGTGTAGCTCAGGGTTGAAAAATATTTTAAAAGGTGTAGCTTAGTGTTTAAAAATATTTTTAAAGGTGTAGCTCAGGGTTTAAAATAATTTAATAGGTATAGCTCAGGGTTTAAAAATATTTTGAAAGGTATAGCTCAGGGTTTAAAAATATTTTAAAAGGTATAGCTCAGGGTTTAAAAACACTTTGAAAGGTATAGCTTAGGGTTTAAAAATATTTTGAAAGGTATAGCTCAGTGTTTAAAAATATTTTGAAAGGTATAGCTCAAGGTTTTAAGAATATTTTGAAAGGTAGATTCTATGGTTTAAAAACATCTAGAAGGGTTTTAAATATCTTTAAAATTCTATTTCAAGCTTGAAAAAATCTTATAATACCTTGAATTTCAAAATAAATTCATGTGGAATTCAGTAATTCAAAATTCCAAGAAGTCTTGTTTTTTACTTTAACCGTCAACATATCCTTCTTGACAACTTTCTATCAAGTTAAATACCTATCTATGTTATTCACCTATAAATGGTTTATGGCAGTACGTATTGCAGGCTATTACAAGGTTGCAGTCTAGAACAGAGTGGAATTGTTTTTGGTCAGTGGTATTCTACTCTAGGCTAGCCTGGTTTATTGTAGACACTAATCTATTTACATAATACAACCCTTCACAACTATTGTTTTACAACAGTTATAACCAACCTAAACCCCTTCCTACTTTCCCTTGTCATTCCTCTTTTCCCCCTTATTCGCATTCCAATATCAGATTTTTCCGTTTTCTTAAAAAAGAAGGTAGAAATTCATGGAGAACAAGAACAAGGAGAACAAGGAAAACAAGGAGAACAAGGAGAACAAGGAGAACAAGGAGAACAAGGAGAACAATGAGAACAAGGGGAACAAGGAGAACAAGGAAAACAAGGAGAACATGGAGAACAAGAAGAGCAAGAAGAACAAGGAGAACAAGGAAAACAAGGAGAACAAGGAGAACAAGGAGAACAAGGAGAGCAAGGAGAACAAGGAGAACAAGGAGAACAAGGAGAACAAGGAGAATAAGGAGAACAAGGAGAACAAGGTGAATCCTGAGAGCAAGACCATTGACGATTTTTATTTTCTAATTTTCCTAATCTGCCTGGACTGTGAAAGCTGTGTGTCACAAAACCACAAATATTGAATCTACACAATAATACTGTCTGATAAGAGCACACTAAATGCATTTTTCTCTATGTGCAATTCTTAATCATAATGCGGAGAATATTTTGCAAAATCATTTACGTCACTGATTATTTTTTAATTTTTTATTATTTAAATTATAATTTATAATTGATTGTACTCCTCTGATATCCCTCGTCTAATTTTTGTTTTGATTTATAAGGTGATAAGTCATTAAACATCAATTCTATTTTCTTGGTAAATGTTGTGTGAAAAGGTTTGTAATAGCGTAAATTTCTAAAATGGACTTAAGTCATTCCCACAAAATCAAATATTCTAATGCCTATATCTTTACAAACTTTGATTATTTAATCTCGCAGAATTCATAGTTTGAAATATCCAAGGTCTACAATATTGGGTTGCTCAGATATAGGGATTAGAAAATCAGAGTTTGTGGCTAAGACTCAAATCCTTTATCCGTTTTTCAATCAAACATTGAATAAATGTTAAATAAAAAGAAGATATCCCAGTATGTTCTTTATATATCCTCCATGATCTAAAATAGGACACACACACAGTATTTGCAGGATTTATTGGCAAGGATGATTGTATGAGGTACACTTATCATTTTAATGTTTGAATCTAACCTATAAAATATTTTAAAAACTATTTATCTTCTCTTCTCCTGGCCGTCGTTTACCAGAATTACAGGAAATAATCACAAAAAAATAGTATTTTGTCATATTTCTTAAAATCTATTTCTCGTTTTTGAAATAATTATCATTGTTTATCATCAGATGTAGAAAATCAATTATTTTTTTGTTTTGTTTTGAAATGAATAAATGTAAATGGAGTAGTTTTTGGTTCGAATATAATGTGCAGGGCATATGTGACAGATGAGAAACGACTAGAAAATGGTTCGAATATAATGTGCAGGGCATATGTGACAGATGAGAAACGACTAGAAAATTGTCATTGATCTTTGAAATAAGTTGCGGCATTCATAGAATTCATACAATCTAATTTTTCAAGGAAACCTATTCGAAATATAATCACAAAATACACATAGTTCTAACATTTCCAAAATGTGGTCTGCCTTTTTTCCTTGCAAAAATTCCGGAGATAAAAAGCATTTTCTTAAGATTTAGACATTTTTTATCTTAAAATTTTTTTTATTCCAAACGAAATTCTTTTGTTAGTACAGCTAACTGGCAAGATTAGGTTTTTTTACTTACTAACTTTCAATTTTTACCATTGAGAAATAAAGAGCGAAATTAATAATAACTTCATAGTCTTTTGTTTATTGAAGAACGCTGTAAAGTAAAGTGTAACTAAAGGAGGCCTGATGAGCTTAAAGTAGAATAAATACTTGTACAACATCCTTTATGTTTACAAACTCTCAAATAGTTGCTTATCTATACTCACCAGCTCCTATAGTAGTTCATGGGGAGAATATAATTTCAATATAACACCTGTTCTATAACTTTATATATTTCAGATCTTACATCTACACATCTTACAGATCCTAAAGATTTTACAGTTTATAGATCTTACAGATCCTCAAGATTTTACAGTTTATAGATCTCACAGATACAAGAGATTTTATAGTTTATAGATCTCATGCAATAGATTTTACTAGTCGCACAGGTCCAGATTTTAAAAAACTTGCATTTACAGATTCTACACATCTTACAGATTCTGGATATATTACCCTTTACAGATTTACATATATGTACAACAGATTTTACATAACGTTTAAATCTTGCATTAACAGATCTTACAGCTTCTGGAGAATTAACAGATCTTACAGTTTATAAATAAATTGCAAAACTTACAGCTTCTGGAGAATTTACAGATCTTTTAGCTACTAGAGAATTCACAGATGTTACAGCTTCTGGAGAATTTACAGATCACTCTTGTACGCCGAGTCCAGTAGTGCCTGATCCAATCAGGGTTCAGTCATGTGTTTGGTGTTTATTCTGAACCAATAGAAATTGCATGGCGGTTACATCTATCTTTCTATCTATCTCATTATTCAATTAGAGATAAATTCTTATATCGGCGCTATCATTGGATGGAAATATTTACTTCTACTGAAACTATAGTGAGATTTTACAGTTTCTGGAGAATATAAAGATCTTACAACTTCTGGAGAAATTATAGATCAATTACAGCTTCTAGAGAATTTACAGATCTTACAGCTTCTAGAGAATTTACAGATCTTACAGCTTCTGGAGAATTTGCAGATCTTACAGCTTCTGGAGAATTTACAGATCTTACAGCTTCTGGAGAATTTACAGATCTTAGAACTTCCGGAGAATTCTATAGATCTTTAGATCCTAGAGACTTTAAACAAATCTGAAAGATCAAAATACTTTACAGAAAATACAGATTTCAGGGATGGATCTTTTATAACTTACCGATTTTTCTGGTTCCTTATAATTGATGTAGTTTCCATGTACTCTAGAATTATCCTAGTTCTCCTGGTACCCCCTGGTATTACTCCATCTATGAACCCTAACCCACATTTTAACAAGTTCATAAATAACAACAAAAACATTCCATCAAGGTGTTTTCTTCAGTTTTATTATACTTTAACTCCACCCTCAACTTAACTCTGAAACTTTCGGAACCTTTACGTCCAGTCATTCTATCCGTGAGATACAAAAAGGTTGAAAAGGGTTCCAACCCCCTTCCGTTAAGAGTTAGATTACTAATGTCTAAAAGATATTTTAAACTATTTATCTTCCTTCTCGAACATGTTAATTGTAATCAGTGAGGTCGGATATTTGGTTCTTTAATGAACCTGGATTGATATTGTTTGACCAATCTAGCCCTAGGTTCTCAACATCCCTCACATTAGATCTGATCAATCTAGGGTTCACCGCCTACAGACATGGTTCATACAATCAGGATCAGATATAGACATCAATATAGTCCTACTAGACACTCATGTCCATGCATGCATTCTCAGCATGCTTCACAATACAGTCAGTGTATGTTTGTATTTATAGAGGTTCTCAACTCCTTCATGTTGTATTTGAGGGGGAGGGAGGGAGG
>NW_019396110.1:147518-148691 GCF_000591075.1 Eurytemora carolleeae | reverse complement strand
TAAACAAAGTCTGGATAGAAAGGGAGTAAACAAAGTCTGGAGAGAAAGGGAGTAAGCAAAGTCTAGATAGAAAGTGAGTAAGCAAAGTCTGGAGAGAAAGGGAGTAAGCAAGGTCTGGATAGAAAGTGAGTATGTAAAGTCTGGATATAAAGTGAGTAAAAGGCCTGGAAAGAAAGTGAGTAATCAAAGTCTGGATAGAAAGTGAGTAATCAAAGTCTGGAGAGAAAGGGAGTAATCAAAGTCTGGAGAGAAAGTGAGTAAGCAAAGTCTGGAGAGAAAGTGAGTATGCAAAGTCTGGATAGAAAGTGAATAAACAAGGTCTGGATAGAAAGGGAGTAAGCAAAGTCTGGATAGAAAGTGAGTAATCAAAGTCTGGATAGAAAGTGAGTAAGCAAGGTCTGGATAGAAAGTGAGTATGTAAAGTCTGGATATAAAGTGAGTAAAAGGCCTGGAAAGAAAGTGAGTATGCAAAGTCTGGATAGAAAGTGAATATGCAAAGTCTGGATAGAAAGTGAATAAACAAGGTCTGGATAAAAAGTGAGTAAGGAAGGTCTGGATAGAGAGTTCGAGTAAGCAAGGTCTGGATTGAAAGGGAGTAAGCAAAGTCTGGATAGAAAGGGAGTAAGCAAAGTCTGGATAGAAAGGGAGTAAGCAAAGTCTGGATAGAAAGTTTATAAGGTCAAGATACAAAAAGAAGAATTATTAAGGAAGCAAGAATATGTTCTATAAAAAAGCAACGAACAATCGAAAGAGAGTTGCAAGGATAAAATTTAAAGATAGGTAAATGTTTAGATAAAATAAATTTAATGGGACCTTCTAAACTGGCAAAATTAGCTTGTCTCATTTCGCTTTAAAGGTTTCTAGCTCCAGAAAGAAAATCAATATATAAAGTTAATGAGAATACGTTTATTGAAAGGATCTATGATCAACAAAGTGAATAAATATGATCAAGGGGTAGGCTGGAAGTAAAGAAAGGAAGGTGAAAGTTTACCGGAAGTGAATGGAAGGGTAACTAAGAAATATGTGTGTTATGGGAACTAGGAGGTGAATGGGTAGGATTCAACAACAATTTGCTGACTAGAGGAATCATGGAATTGCTATAGTGTGCAAGGGAGGGGGCTGTGAAGATGGGGTGGAGGAGGGGAGGGAAGGGAGGGGGGCTATGAAGATGGG
>NW_019396110.1:129123-147187 GCF_000591075.1 Eurytemora carolleeae | reverse complement strand
GGGGGGGGGGGGGGTTATGAAAGCACAATAGTTTATAAGTATTTATTTACAGATTCTTATTTTTTTCCATTTTTTTGTATTTCTTATTTATATCATAGAGTGATAAACACAGGGTTCATTTGAACAAAACGAGAAAAATTTCATTTGAGTTACGTACATATTATTATGTTCAAATCCTAGAATAAAATAAACTTATTTCTTTCATTGTCAATGTCAAATCATTAATAAAGCCATAAGAAAAACTTTATTCAAGAAAAAAGGATGAATTCAACTTTTCGATTGGAATTATTAAAGAGTTTCAGGTCGTCTTTACAGTCTCATCCGTTGTTGGTAACCCTGTATTGTGGACAATAGATGTTTTCTTCGGGAGTGAGGGGGGAAGGGGGAAATACTTTGCATCATGAAAGTAAATAAATGCATCAATTTGTAGAGTGCACTAGGTGGAGTAGTAAAGAGAAGGAGGGGAGGGGGAATGCAGTTGGTCCCAAGACACGTCAGGTTGGCGGTAATAGGGAGATAGGTGGGTGGGTAGAGGAAGGAGATATGTGTGGGAAGAGGAGAGATAGGAGGATGGGAAAAAATAAATGGGAGGAGGGGAAGAGGAGGGTAGGAGGAGTAGGGGACGAATATAAGGATTGATTAGAACAGAAGGAAAGGAGGAAAAGAGGATGGGACGAAGAGAATAGAAGGATCAGAAGAGGAGGGATAGGAAGATCGGAAGAGGAGAGTGAAAAGGGTTAAAAGACCTGTGGGAAAGAGAATGGGAGAGAGAGGGGAACGGGAGGGATATAAATTGGAGGAAGTGTTGGAGAAGAATGAGTTGAGAAGGGAAAATAAGGAGGGNCAATTAGATTATTCTAGTGGACATTTTAGATACCAATTAGATTATTCTAGTGGACTTTTTAGATACCAATTAGATTATTCTAGTGGACATTTTGGATACCAATTATATTATTCTAGTCGACATTTTAGATACCAATTAGACAGAACACATTTTGGAAATCCGTTAAGTTGTTGATAAAGTGTTTTATGATTACTATATCTTTTTAGTAAAATAAAATTCAGGAATATAAACTGCAAAGATTTAATGCAATTCTTAAGTTGCCACTTTTCCCCCATGTTTTTTGGGACACCCTGTCTTTTAAACATTGAACTGGGTTTACAGAGTGAATCAAGTTGATTAGAACAGTTTCTATATTAAATCTAGTAGTTACTTGGTTTAATGACGACCTGGAATCCTTTAAACTTTACGAAACGAAGCTGCAGGGATCTAGGACAGTAAGCAATAAGATTTAATGAATTTTGTACAGTTGTCTCTGGATTCTCATCCTTTGTGAGATAACCATGTTTGTTTTGCTACTTGATAAATGAATTACACAATACACATAATCTTCGTTATTTATAAACAATGAGAAACATCAAACCCCAATTTAATTTCAAAACTTTGGTGAATTTCATATAGAATATGATTAAAGTGATTGTTTGCAAACAACGGAAAGGGGTGTTCAACCATATTTAAGGTTTCTTTAGAGAGAATTTACAGAAATCGTTCTGATACTCTTTTCCAGTTCCAGTTCATCTTAAAACTAGATATCTAATCAACAAATTTTATTTCATCTCATGCTCAGCAGTTTCATTATCAAAGGAACTGAACA
This sequence comes from Eurytemora carolleeae, assembly GCF_000591075.1. NCBI lineage: Eukaryota > Metazoa > Arthropoda > Copepoda > Calanoida > Temoridae > Eurytemora > Eurytemora carolleeae. The sequence continues at coordinate 145,532 of NW_019396110.1, read as the reverse complement.
CTTGCCGCAAATTCTAATTTATAATCCCCATATTTTTGCAACCTGATGATGTAGACGTTTCGTATTTCAAACTATGAATTCTACTATGATTAAATAGACTAAATTTGAAAACTCGAATATAATACTACAAAGATACTCAGATTTTTAGTTTTGATTTTACATATGCATAATGATAGATTTCAGTTTTATAGTTTCTTTCAAGGTAAAAAAGTTAATTTGCTAAATCATAACTTTTTGCTTTGTATTCATTGAAAACGACATTGAGAATTTTTATTTCCCTTTCTCTCTCCGGAATGAAGATCGAGGAACCCGGAGACGGAGGAAACCTGAAACCTATTAGTAACACCCAGCAGATTATTCCGGTCAATGCACTTCTCCTTCATTCCGCTCATCCTCCTTTCTATCATATCCTTTACCTGAACCTTTACCTTTTCCCTTCTCCTCCTTTCTATTATATCCTTTACCTGAACCTTTACCTTTTCCCTTCTCCTCCTTTCTATCATATCCTTTACCTGAAACTTAACCTTTCCCATTCTCCTCCTTTCTATTATATCCTTTACCTGAACCTTTACCTTTACCTTTACCTTATGTTTCCCATTCTCCTTCTTTCTATCATACAGTTTACCTGAACCTTTACCTTTCCCCTTCTCCTCCTTTCTATCATATCCTTTACATGAACCTTTACCTTTCCCATTCTCCTTCTTTCTATCATATCCTTTACATGGACCTTTACCTTTCCCCTTCTCCTTCTTTCTATCATATCCTTTACATGGACCTTTACCTTTCCCCTTCTCCTTCTTTCTATCATATCCTTTACATGGACCTTTACCTTTCCCCTTCTCCTTCTTTCTATCATNATTTTTTCAGTCCCTTTCAGCCTGAAAGGGAGTTCAAAGTGTACAAATCATGTAAATGTTCACAAATTATATGCAGTTGAGTACATTAATACAGTATGTTCCATAGACTATTAATTTCAATTTCGAATAACATAGTCTCTCTTGAGTTTAAAAGATATGAGGAACATGAAGAGACTGAAATCTTATCTCTCTTCAATATCCTAGTTTATGTAGCCTCGATATTAACGAGGAACCATCAATGTTCCGCGTTAGTATACTTCTTAAATATAATGTTCCTTCTTTTACCTTGTTTATGCAGCCTAATTATTAACGAGTTAAAATAATTTCGCTTTAATTTAAAAGATATGAGGAACACGAAGAGACTGAAATCGTATCTCTTTTCAATATTCCAGTTTATGTAGCCTCGATATCAACGAAGAACCATCAATGTTCCTCGTTAGTATAATTCTTAATCATTATTCTTTTACCTAGTTTATGTAGCCTCAATACTAATGAGCTAACATAATTTCTTTTTAATTTAAAAAAAGAAAACTAGCTCCCGTGCATGTATTTTGAAAACATGTACAAAGTTATGTTTAGCACTTTCTAATATGCGACAACACAAACCGTGTTTGCAATATCTCTCAGCCTTATTTCATACAGATATGCTATCCTATTATAAATAATGTAGTTTGTTTTTTCTCTTGAACTGCTGCCTTATCAATACTTGAATATAAATATATCATCAATTTTGTCAAGGAAGAAAACGATAAAATGCATCCGTAATTGACTTCTTCTTAATTTATTTAAAAATGTATGTACACGATATTGTTGTAAAATAGTTTTATTTAATCCATGTAAACAATTTTGTACAACTAATATAATCTCGATACAGAGATAATAAATATCTAGGTCTCAAAAATTTCGAATTTTTTAAACTGTTAAATAAACTTTATAATGAATTAGGTGAATAAAAAACATCATTTGATTTATAGTTATAACGGAAAATCATCGTTTGTAAAGTGGAAGGCATAGAGTCTATGTGAAATGATCATTGGTCAATTATGAAACCAGCCTATTTCATAATTTGGTTTTCTTTTAACCATAATTTTAGATTTTCTATAAAATGATATTCCAGGGCCCAACAGGTTATATAGCATAAATATGTGAAGTACACATGCAGTATGTAAACAGTACAACAAAATGGCCGTTTTACACTTTTTTCTAGTAAATTCCTCTCTAAATATTCTATTCTCTATGGATCTACGGTTGGGGGGAAATACAGAGAGAGAGGGGTTGAAGAATTCGTAATTTCAGAAAAGTTTGTATAATTGTAATTTTTTTTTAAATGATCGGATTAAGATTAGGAAGGAAATCCGGCTTCTTCCATCATGTATATAGAGGAAAACGAAAAGTAGAAAAAAACTATAAAACTAAGAAACACAATAAACAACATAACAAAATATAATCTAATAAGTTTACAATTTTATAGTTAACAATAACATGTAAGTCGGCTGGTTTGAAGGCTCACTGCTTTAGTATCTTTTCTTTTATTAAGTCAAACCTGGAGTGTTACAACTTATATCTCTCTATCTATTTGTTTATCTTTCTATTATCTATCTATAAATCTATCCATCTATCTTTCTATCTAATGTCAAAGTCAACGAGACTAGGTTTATACCCTTTGCTAATTGCAAATGTCAAATTCTACTACAGTAACAAGACCAGGTTTCCACCCTTTGCTAATTGCAGATGTCAAAGTCTACTAGCAGTCAACGAGAATGGGTTTATACCCTTTGCTAATGGTGGATGTTAAAGTCTACTGCAGTCAACGAGAATGGGTTCACACCCTTTGCTAATGGTGGATGTCAAAGTCTACTGCAGTCAACGAGAATGGGTTTATACCCTTTGCTAATGGTGGATGTTAAAGTCTACTGCAGTCAACGAGAATGGGTTTATACCCTTTGCTAATGGTGAATGTCAGAGTCTACTAGCAGTCAACTAGAGTACGTATTTTGATACTTTTAAAGAATTAACCTGTATATATAAACGCAATGAATGCATTCTAGATAATGTGTTGGTTATTTTAAAACGACAAATTACTTGCTAATGCATCATGCATGATTCTACATTTATTTGTGATTACAATATAAATAGTGTTTTTCAACAAATACCTATTAGGACAAAATTCATCAATTGCCCTGGGTTATATAATTGTTAATAGTTATTCTCACCGTTTACCCGCGCTTGGTATCAAATATATACTATATACTACAACACGATATAAACTTTATATCAATAAAGATTACAGATACAAAAGAGTTGAGTCTTTGCCACAAACCGAATAATTTTAATTATTAAAAAGTGAAGAAGCACCAGTATTTTTTAAAGGAACTGTAGTAAATGTAAAATATATTAACTCCCAGTTTATAGAGTAGGCATAACGGTACCATTAAAAGCTTTGTTTAACTAGGAATGCTTGAAATATCCATATTTTTCTTATTCCTGTCATTCCTGTCATGACTTCGTAGCTTATCTAGTTTTAATTTAGCAAAGGAATTAAGTATTTGTCACAAACTCTGATTTCCTAATCAGATATCTTTGCATCCCAATGTCGTAGATCTTAAATAATTCAAGCTGTGAAATAACCTAATTTTTAATTATCATGGGTTTACACCATCAAACTGCAAAGATATATAGAGATTAGAAAATTTACGAAGACACAATTTCTTTATCCGATTACTCATTAGAAATTTAATAATTATGATTAAAAGGAGTTATTATTGAATACAGATAAGATTTTAAGTTAACGAGCAATTTACTTTGCTTGTCTGTCTGTTTGTTTGTAACCGATAACCGTCAAATTGTCTGAGCGGGCCGAGCCCAACTTTTTTGTGGGATCTCACACGATCACATGAAAGCCCGGATGGGCGGATCTGAAAAAAATAAAAAAAACACGAAAAAATTGATAAAAGATTAACACCTAAAAGTTTAAATCGAATATGGGCGCAAAGCGTCCTGGAAGCTTGGTTACTTTTATAAATTATAAACGTCTGCCTTGTTAATTAGCAATAAAATGATGTTAAACGTGACATATTGTTCTGTATGAAGGGGATGATATTTGTTTGAACTGTTACAAAGTGGAAAATCGGTAAAACCACGTGAAAAATCTGCAAGTCATAAGTGTCATAATAGGTTGCGCCTAACCACTGCAAAACAAGATACATTTCATTCAACCTTGTGTTCCATAATCAATATCTATAACTTTAATATTTTTAATAAATACTATTTTATTTTATTTTAATATTTAAAGTATAAGATTGTTTGTTTGTTTGTAACCGATTAACGTCAAGTCAGCTGAATCGATTGGGCCCAAATTTTTTGAGGGACCTCATATGATCCCGGAGAATGTTTATGTTTATAGATGGTAAAAAAAGAATCCACGAAAAAAATCGATTAAAAAAGCAATTAAAATTTAGAATTGAAGAACTTAAAATTAGTATTTTATTTTTCAAAAAACAACTATTTTTTATAATCTTTCATAAATTCAATTCTAATACCTAGGTAAGAACCGGCGATGGACTTTAGCTTTAAATCGTCCAATACTAGCAACAAATGTGTTGAACATAAATACTCGGGAAATAAATTAAACTCAAGTTAAAAGCACGGGTTTCTCCGTCTCTCATTAGACGAAAGGTATCGTTGTGATTAGGACGCACCAGTCTGTAAATGAGGAGTTAATTGAAAATACGCCTACATCGACTTACAGTCCCTTTCATGAAATTCTTTTGCTTTCGTCACTAAAATTAATATTTTACTAATTCTATTTAACAATTCTAAAATCTATGAGGCCAGTATTCTCAGTAGTCACATTTCGCCTCAACGAGATCCTTAAATAAATTTTACAAGATGAATAATTTCCATGAAAAATAGTGACCTTAGATTAAGTGAAAAAGTCAACTATGCCAAAACCAATTACAAATGCAGATATGCCATTCTTTATATATTACTAGGCTTTCAGGGCGCATCGCGCCCATCTTCTTTTTTAACTTTTAATTGTGGCTTTATCTGTGAGCATCTTAATACTCGAAAAACTTATCATTTTCCGCAAGAAAATGCTTACATAAGCCTTATGTTATTTTTCAAAATGATTCCTTCTAATGAAATTTTCTAATTAGTCCCAAAAATCGTAATTTAGACCTGTTCTCGGTCTAATATGATGTGGGACACCCTGTAGAAAACTCTCACTCCTCCCTGCACATACAGGCCCGAAACTAGGATTTACAAAATAGTTTTATCACATCTGTCAACCTCCGATTCACATCTGTCAACCTCCGATTTACAACTGTCAACCTCCGATTTACAACTGTCAACCTCTGATTTACAACTGTCAACCTCCGATTCACAACTGTCAACCTCCGATTTACAACTGTCAACCTCCGATTCACAACTGTCAACCTCTGATTTACATCTGTCAACCTCCGATTCACATCTGTCAACCTCCGAATTACAACTGTCAACCTCCGATTCACAACTGTCAACCTCTGATTTACATCTGTCAACCTCCGATTCACATCTGTCAACCTCCGATTTACATCTGTCAACCTCCGATTCACAACTGTCAACCTCCGATTCACAACTGTCAACCTATGATTTACAACTGTCAACCTCCGATTCACAACTGTCAACCTCGATTCACATCTGTGAACCTCCGATTCACAACTGTCAACCTCCGATTCACAACTGTCAACCTCCGATTCACAACTGTCAACCTCCGATTCACAAATGTCAACCTCCGATTCACATCTGTCAACCTCCGATTCACATCTGTCAACCTCCGATTCACATCTGTCAACCTCTGATTCACATCAGTACGATTCACACCGGTCAACCTCCGATTCACACTTGTCAACCTCCGATTCACATCTGTCAACCTGAAATGGTCAAGGAGGAAACACTTGTGTTTGTTCAGGGTTGTCCCAATAAAAATGGGAATTTAGTGACCAATTCGATTTAGTCTTTTTAAATAATACTTTGATTTAGTATATTAAATTAAATATTTTCAATCGACCACCGCGATGCACCATTTTGAATCGGCCCTTCTCCTACAATAAAAGGTCACTTGAAATAACGTTTCAGATTCCTTTAAGTTAAATTTAGAAGATGTTTCAAGTGCACATTGCCTGGAATTGGTTGTCTTACGAAAATACATTTGTAGATTGACATGTAAAATTTAAAATTTCTAAATGGTTGAAGGGATGTTTGATTTTAAAATAAAATTAAAGGGACCGGCTTTAATTCTATTTATGAGCGTCATTATATTAGGGAATCAGGTGGGTCTCCCCCTATAACCTAGATCTCCAAATATATGGCCGCCAGCCGAGATTCTAAGCCTGGAAAGGGATAAATTTCCACCATTTTATCGCTTGTCAAAGATGAGCAAAACAAAATCGAAGTAGTTTGTCAAATGGCAAATCAAGCGTATCATTTTTAATTATTTTAGGGTTCAATAAATAATGCGATTTTATCTCTTGTGCGCAATCTTTGAATAGAATAAAATAATGTTATTAGAGACAGTTTCTGTATTCAACGCATCACGTTTCTCGTTCAAAACTGAGATATCTGGTTCGGGGTAAGACCTTTTAATTATTTAATTAGGTTCTCCGGACCCGGATATATAAAGGACACTCCAATAACTATGCGATTCTCAGCGTATTATGGCTTTTAGGACTACATCAAATACAGACAACAAAATATGAATGTATAATTAAAAGTTATGAAATGAAACGACTTAATAGCTAGATTAATAAAATTTAAATATTTAAAAAAATAACTTTTTTACAATAAATCTACTACAAGAACTTCAACATTTTTTGACAAGCACTGGATAAAGAATATTTAACTAATATATTAAAATTTATTAAAATAAAAATCTAATTTATTTCACACTAAATGCAATCCAACACATCTTAGGAGAAGTACTGTGCTCACATCTAATCATAAAAAAAGCTTAACGAGGCTTTACACGTTTTAGAAACAAAAATCGTTTTTAAATTTTCTATTTTTCAAAAAAAAACTTGTTTATCATGGTCGTGTGTTTTTAAACAGAGTACTTATAATTATCAATAGAAACATAAATTGTATTGAACTACAGTGAAAAAGGAACCAATAAAAATAGTATTCCTGAAGTTCTTGTCTTTTGAAGCCTTTTTCTAGAATTAAACAGCTTTGTGGTATGGTTATTCATGGCAACATTTGATAAATTCATAAGACGAGTTTGACACATAAAAACACTTTTTTTGACTGGTTATTTAAAATGTTATATCTTTCTAAAAATGATATTTATCATGACATAGTATATATTTATGATTATGAAGAGAACTAGGAATTGTATTTAACTTCAATGAAAACATAACTCTAAGCAATTTATCACTTCACTTTTTTGGACTGGTTAGTCATCAGAAGGGCAGGGGTGTATATTAGTTGTGAGACTCATATTCCCTCCCCCCCCCTCCCTTTCAGAATCATATATTTTCCACAAATCCACAACAACAAAAAACATGTATATTTTACAGGTTTCAGAAGCCCTCGAAGTTTGCTGCGGCGGAGGGGGGGGGGAGGGTTTGTGTGTGTGCAAAGCCACCTTGCAATTTTTTTTTGGATTTTAGTAGTTTCAGGGAGTGTTTTGGTGACCTAAAAAGGTCTACTTCAAGGTCCCCAGTTTTTCTGTGGCTTTTACCCCTTCCCTTCCCCCTTTACCCATACCGTTTCTTTTTTTCCCTTCTTCTTTCAATTCCCTCTTCCCCTTTCCTTCCACACTTTCCCCTTTTTTCTTTATTTTTTCCCCAAACCCAATGAAGGGGGGGGGGAGGAAACAGAAAAATATACACCACTGTAGAAGGGTCTACACTATACAGGGTTACCTATAAACTAAAAAGAATGAGAACTTCAATATGACTCAAGACTTTTCAAGCATTATTCAATGAATTTCAGACTTGCTGCAGCATTTACTTGTTTTCTTATCAAATAACTTATTTAAAAAAAATAATGTTCCGGGTTCACTGCAGAATTCGATGATCATATCGTAGCGAATAGTTTCAAGTGGCACATTTTTTATGGATAACAGAGTATTTACGTCACAAATTTTAAATTTAAAAAATTTAAATTCCAGGAGTAAAATTTGTTAAATTAAGAAGGAATTAAAAAAATAAAATTTTAAATCAAAGCACACAGTGGTACAGAACATAGGAAAAGTTAGCAAAACTATTTACACATTTTTAATATGCAAGTTGCACATGTAATCAGGGGTTTTAAGGGGCAAGGATTTCGAATCCAATCTAAAATTTCAGATATGTGCATGAATTTGGCGCGCGCGCGCGCGCGTTTTTTAAAAAAACATCAAAAAAGCATCATGCATATCAAATTATATGTTTTTTGGGTCAAGGAACGCAAATATGAAGTTTAAAAATCCGTATCTGTGTGCAATGAGCGCACGCGCGCATTAGAATTTCCATTTGTATCAATATAAGCATGTTATACATCAAAATATATGTTTTTAGGGGTAAGGAATTCAATTATGAAGCTTAAATGGTCCTGTCTGTATGCGTTTGGCAAAAATAAATAGTTTGCAAAGAAATCTTTATTATTCATTTATATCTACACAAGCAATTCTGCTGCTTCTTCAGGTAGCTCTAGTTCCTTCTTATTATCAGCACTCCTTCTTAGAGAGCTAATGACAGGATCAGATGAGCACAACATTCTTCTCATCAGATCGCAATTTGTATCCTTCCTGGAGGTTTTCCTAGTGAAATTCTCCCTAAACCTCTTGACGTTCTTGTTGGAAGCCTCCTGCGCCTCTTCAGAAAGCATACCTATAGGCAAAGGCTTGGCCCTGACCACTTGATGGCTGTGAATAAGTACCTTATGCAGAGCCTGGGGCATGTGGTACCAAGGATATAGTCTCACAAAGAGTTCTGCAGTACTCCAGCAATATTCTTGGAGCTTCTCTGGATCAATCTCTTGGGTTGAGGAAAGAGTACAGAGGATGACAAACATCCTTCTAATTAGATCCTCATCTACCCCTAGAGCATTTGCTGCAACAGTAGCTTCAGACCCAAACATTGAAGGAATAGTGTTTAAAATCCTCTCACCATATAAAAAAAAGAATATTTCTTTGTTGGTTGTCATTGTTCTTGATCAAACCAACAACTGATGACTTTTAGATCTGGTAATACTTTATATGAACTTTTCAAATTCATGTTTATGTTAGAATCTTGAATTCCTGTTTTTCTTGAATTTGTCTTGAATTCATGTTCATTCTTGAATTTGATGCAAGTAAGAACAAAATTGAGATAAAATCCATTGGATGATGATGGTGGCGCATCAATATGTAAGAAGAAATTATATCATAGCATGTTTTTTGGTTTATTCTTGAATTAATTTGAGTAAAGTATTTAAATTGGCGCAAAAATCACGCAACCTCTCACACATTCATGCTTTGACCATGTCTGTTATATTTCATAACCACATTCAGAGGTGCAAGTAGGTGCAACTAATTTTTCTCTTAACCATTTCTATAACACCAACATTGTATTTTGCCATAAGTCTGGGTGCATCAAAATGTATCAAAAAAAATCTGCTTATCTTCAAAAAAATGTCTTGAAAAAAAAAAATATTTTTTGAGGGTTCAAATATTTTAAAAAAGACTGAGTTTTAGTTCAATGGATATCAAACTTTTTCAAAATAATCTTTGAATGGTCACAAAGTAATGTGCTTAATTTCAAAAATATCGAATATAGTCTTCATGATTTTTTTTACCTAACATGTTAACCAGAAAATCTTAAATTTCTTACAAAAACTTCAGGGAACATGACAAAAAGTATATCTGTAGGAGGGGAAAAAGAAAAAATATTTTGATATTAAATGCAAATTTCTACCAATTAGGATGTTTAAAATCGAAATTAGTAAAAAAAAGTGTAAAAAATGAAAGTAAAAAAAGTAGGTTTTGCAAGTTGCTGGACCACTGTGCAAAGTGTTATTGAGTTAAAGTAAAGAATGGAGTAAATTATAACAAAAATGTTTGAAGAAGTAAAACCCAAGACTGACGTCTGATCAGCATAATAATAATACCGATCAGTAAATACATATGTTCTAATTCATCCTAACCCTTATTTTAATCTTATTTCACATTTTTTAAAATTCTGAGTTAGGAACTAATTAACATTACAAGTAGTACCAGCTGGTTCAACTATTTCTCCTGTGTACTACCTCTCCGGCTTAAGTTTATCTGTTTCAAAAGTTCCGACCTTAGATTTCCTTTGTCTGGAGAAATATAGGATATAATAAATATTCTTCAGAATCTTCTTGGTATCACTGAGCGCAAGTTAATCCCATTCTCTAGAAATATTATGTTCTTAATTTTTTAGGAACTAGTAGAACAAAAGATATTTTACAGAAATACAATTTGGGAAAAGCTTTTAAAGTCACTTTGATATGATTACTTAAAGGGAGTGTTCGCGAAAAATGAAAGGGGGGTGTAGGCTAAATGCGATAAAAAACGCTTCTGATCGCTACTAATCTTACTTCTATCTGTTGCGTCTACAAGGAGAAAATTGTTAAAAACGACTAACACCAAAGAACGCAGCGTCCATACAAATTCGGAAAGATGCAATATTCAACTCGGATCGTAAACAAATCAATTTAATTCCAAACAAATATTACAAACAGTAGAAATCGATTATTTTTCGACGCATTCGCATATAGTTAATATTTCATAATATTATTGATTTTGTTTTTTTAATAATAATTTTCGCTTGCACTGGATTTTCGAACATTCCTGGAAAATATGAAAATGTCGTCTTCATTATCAAAAATCCTCGAAACAGGAATAAATATTTTCAAAAGTAACTCTCAGATCATGAAAAATACAAATTATTATGAAATATCATCTATTTACGAATGCATCGATAAATAATCGATGACTATTGTTTGAAATATCTGAATGATTTGTTTGGAATTTAATTGATTTGTTTACGATCCGAGTTAAATGATGCAATTTTCTCAATTTGTATGGACGCCATGTTATTCGGTATTAACGTTTTTAACAGTTTTCTCCTTATAACCGCAACAGATAGAAGTAATATTAGTAGCAATCAAAATCGCTTTTTTATCGCATTAAGTCGATACCCCATTTCATTTTTCGCGAACACTCCCTTTAATATAAAAAGTTCCCATATTATCCACAAAGATTTTCACTGGACAAGAGCAACTACAACAAGATAAAAATCTTTGACAGCCCAGGGGTGTATATTACTTACTTTTTACCCCAAATTTAAAGAAAAAGACTCTAAATAAAAAAGTTTTTTTTTCATCTTGTTATATACTTTCCTTCCCCCAAATAAGACTCTAAAAACCCTTTAACATACCCAGCTTTTTGGGGAAAAAAAATCAAAAAAAGGGGGGGGGGGGGCGGGGTGTTATACAACCTGTCTTTGAATGACATTTCATAAACTTTCCTAAACTTTCTTCTAATTCTAGGAATTCTAGGGACGGGGGTGGGGTGGGGTGGCGTTGGCTTACCCGGGTTGACCTTCATCTTCACTAGCCTCATCCCCAGCCTCTAAAGGTACATCAGGAACCTCGATATTACCCAACAGATCCCTCATGGCCGCCAGGAGGTTGTTGACGGAGTGTCGGAGGTCCCTGGCCCCCTCATGACCTCCCTCGGCCCCTGCAGGAGGCAAGGGGTCAGCAGGATTGAAGTTTGGAAGGATCGAACGGAAGAAAAGACTCAAAGAACTTGGATCATCTAAACAATAAAAATTAATAAATTACATATTTTTTATCTCATATTTTTTTCTGTACAGAATGACGCAGAGTTTCTTCTGCAATGTATTTGAGTCATAGATCATCCAATCCTTGTACATCCTGTCCTCTTGTTTTTGTTTTGTTTAATAGATTGACCCACTTATTGACTTCAACGAAACACTTTTGCTCATTAATCAAAACTGTCAAACAGACTTTTCAATCCATTTGATTAACGTTCTCAAGTTTATTATCCAGGAATGGCTATTGTTAAAGACAGAAAGCTTTGAATAAAAAAGGTGGAGGGACAAAATCTTAAATCACTGATTTATTCCCTACATAACTAGTATGATCAAAAAAATAAGTATTCTCAATAAAAGTCTGTAAATTACTTTTTAACTCCAAAACTAATTTCATTTCACTGTTTAAAGGGGACGGCTGCAATCTTTGATACCAATCTTAAAATGACTTCTATATATAAACTTTGTATCCAATTAAAGTCAAAAAGACTGAACCGATCGGACCCACATTTTGTGTGGGACCTCACATGACCCCAGAGGAGGTTTATGGATGATAAACATTTCACAAATTAGCCTCCAACAAAATTTGATTTTAATTTAATTTAAAAAAACACATGTTTTTTTTATTAAATCCGCTAACTTTTTTTCTTACTGTTTTACAATGTATGCAAAGAGAAAATGTTCACAATTAAAAAGATAAGCTCGAAGCACCCTGAAAGCCTATTTACTTTAAAATCTAGTTGAAGAACCCTTCAATTTGTCAATTTATTGAACTAACCTAGAACAGTATTCCTAGGTACTACCCTAGAAAAGTAGGATTCCTAGGTGGGGCTAGGTACTAACCTAGAACAGTAGGATTCCTAGGTGGGGCTAGGTACTAACCTAGAACAGTAGGATTCCTAGGTGGGGCTAGGTACTAACCTAGAACAGAAGGATTACAAGGTATGGCTAGGTACTGACCTAGAACAGTAGGATTCCTAAGTGGGGCTAGGTACTAACCTAGAACAGTAGGATTCCTAGGTGGGCCTAGGTACTAACCTAGAACAGTAGGATTACTAGGTGGGGCTAGGTACTAACTTAGAACAGTAGGATTCCTAGGTGGGGTTAGGTATGTAATCACTGAACTAACCTAGAACAGTAGGATTCCTATGTGGGGCTAGGAATGTATTTACTTAACAAACCAAGAAGTAGAACAGTAGGATTCCTAGGTATGCTATTATTGAACTAACCTAGAACAGTAGGATTCCTAGGTGGGGCTAGGTATGTATTTATTGAGTCCTGAGGGGGCAAGGGGTCCCAGGATACAGTAGCTGCCCTGGAACTATCCACAGGTAACTGAGAGATCACAGAGCTTATCTCAGATATTAGGACGTGTCTAAAATATAGATTTTAAAGAATTAAAACCATACAAGAAGTCTAGAAAAGAATTGAGTCTTTACCATAAACTCAAATTTCTTATCCTATATCTTTGAAAACTAGTGGTGAAATTTAAAGCGTAGATTATTTGATGAATTCATAGTTTGAAATATCAAAATCTACGATGTTGGGTTGCAAAGTTGGTTGCTTGGGAAATCGAAACCAACCAATGGGGTATTCAAACAAACTAACATCTAACTCTCATAAAAAATTGACATTCACAAGTTTTGACATGCTTTTTGATTCTTTTTTATCCATATATTTTTAATTATGTTCCTCTAAGAACTAGGTATTTCCCACAATTCACACATTAGTATCTAAGCAAAAAATCATTTTCAAATGGGAGGGGGGGGGGAGGGAGGGTTAAACAAAGTGAACACTCCTGCTAAAATTTTATCAACATATCACCGGTCCGGAATTAATAAAATAACTAAGAAGTCATTAATTCTTGTGGTTTTTCTCATTAAATCAAATCAAAGAAAAAATGCTTGAATTTCCTCAGGTTTGATAATTATTGCCGAATTTAATGAATTTGAGTCGCCGCTCAAATGGTTTCACTTAAAATTGTATTTAATGTTTCAAAATTTAACCCGGCGCTCAATTGAAATTGGTTTTGGCGGATTTAAGACGGGGCTCAAATTCATTAAATTCCGACTCTGGTATTATGAATACTCTCATAAAGGGGCATTGATAGTGATGATAATTTAAAGAAAAATTAAATTTAGAAATAATGAAATGTTAATAAGCAACAAAGTTATAAAGGATTTCTAAGAATTTATTTAAGTGTTTATATTTAGAATATATTTTGATGTAAATACAGTGATACAACCATGACGTGGATTCATAATTTTCGATAAAATTCTATTAACAAACAGTTTACACGAAAAAAAATAACTTGTTAAAATTATTTATTAATTTGATTTGATTAAAAAATTGGTGTGAGTAACAATATTTTCTATCTTTGAAATGAAATGAAATGAAAAAAATCGTATCTAAGCCAAAACCTTCCTTGTTTCATCTGCATAAAGTCGTAAGCAATTTTTTTAAGAGAACCCAAAAAAATGAAATATTTTTTGTTTAAATTAAAATTCAGGCGACTTTCTCTTTAAGTTTGTATTGTATTACCTGTGAATATTTCTAGGCAGTCCTTGATATCTCGTTTTTCTATATTCTATACTTTTCAATACATTTTCTCCCTAGGCACAAACCTAACAATTCAACAGCTGAATAACAATGAATTTACTAAAAAAAATCACTAATTTACTGTCTATATTTTATTTTTAGTTTTGCTAAGAATAAGTAAGAAGTCTGAGTCGTTTGAGCAAGTTTTGTAATTTCCCAAAACAATATTTAAGAAAATTCACAAGAAAAAACCGAAAACCCGCGAAAAACAAAACAATAAAACTTCAGACCGCATATTTTTGCGAACCCAAAGAGTTAACTATTCTTATATTTTTTAAAGAAGAAAACAAAATATGTATAATTCATAAAATATGATTTGTTTAAGTTTCCTTCGCATTAATAATTTGAAGAACAGACGAACAATTTCTCTCCAGCCAAGGAAGAACCTGGAAAAAAAATAATAAAAAAAAGGTAATTACGAATTCTTTAGAAAACAGGGAATAAAACCCTATAAGATTATAAGTCTTATTAATAAAAATAAGAAACCTAGAAAAAAAGTGATTTAAGTTCATCTTATTCATGAATAGGGTTTCGGATAGAACATTAACTAAATCGATTTATCAATACCTTAATTGAAAATGTTTAGGTAGGGCTTTCAGTTCGTGTAATAGGATATTTTTATCTTTCCTTGAATTACGCGAAAGACATGATTAAAAAAGTTATGATTGCACTGTGAGAACAGTGTCTAAGTGAAGTTTATCATCAATTTAAAATATTTTATTTTATTTTTGCAAAAAGCATAAGTACGGATTTGAAATATATTAAATACGCTGTGAACTTAAAAATGGACTGAACTAGTTTTAAGATCGGATAATCATGCATGCATGAAGAGAGTAAGTTCCAATTATTAAAAACTAAAAATTTTATCTTAAAAACGTGCTTACCAAAATCTGTAAAAGAAACCTAATGGTTTAAAACCCAAATCCCAACTATTGAAAAACAAAATTATCAATAAAAATTCCTTATCTCTGAAATGGTTTCACAAGTTTAAAAATTATACTAATGTTAAAAAACCAGTAAATCTTCATGAAATATTTATGACCTGAATCCGGATTTTTTTTGGAGGTTGATCCAGGATCCAAATCCGGATCCGCCTGAAAATGAAATGGATCCTAAGCACTGCATGGGACGAGTTGTTACCTCTGGTTCCTTCCAGCAATGATGTGTTCTCTCCACGTATAGTGTAGTAAGTGTAGCAAGGGCAGGTTTGGTGCACCGGGTATCCAGGAAGTAAGGATGGGTTGACACACGGCTATCCGGGTCTATACTGCACTTATCTTAACAGGGTTAATAATATTAATAAGTAAAAGAGAAGAAGGAATTGAAAAGAGTAGATGGAAGGGAAAAGAGAAGAAGGAAAGGAGGGAAAGATTCAAGTACGGAGAAGTAAAGAGGAAAAAATAAGAAGGAAGGTAAGAAAAAAAGTGAGAAGAGGAAAATTCAAAAAATGGATGGAGCAACAAGGAAAGAAGGACACAGAAAAATGAATGGGAAAAAGAAGGAAGGAAGATCCAAGAATAGACGGAGAGAATAAGAAAAATAGATCCAAGGCCGGACGGAATAAAAGAAAGCAAGAAGATAAGAAGGACGGAAGGGGAAGATAAAAGGACGGAGAGGAAGGAAGGAAGGGGAGGATTCAAGGACGGAGAGGAAGGAAGCAAAAACGGAAGGGGAAGATTCAAGGAAGGAGAAGTAGGAAGGAAGGCCTAAAAACGGACTGAGAAAAAGGAAGGGAGAAGTGAAGAAGGAAGGAAGGGGAAGATAGGGTGGAATGGATAAGGAAAGAAGGAAGTTAAATAAATAGACAGGGGGAAAAAGGGAGAATTTAATAAAAACAAATTTTATATAACAAAATTCACAATGAATGCAAATAGATTCCCTACGCCCACTAAATTTTTTGTTTATAAAGAAATTAATTACATTAACAAGTGAGATGCAAAGGGAGGCAACAATTTCTAAACCCTTCCCCTTACATAATAGGTCATGTTTGTAAAAATAAATGTAGCAGGGGAGTTTTTTTTATTCGACTAGGTAAGAATTCCTATTTCAGTCATGTTTTCTCTGAAATCCATTTTTATAATTTATTCTCAAAACGTCTTAAAAGGGGATGGTGGAGTTGGCACATTTGATGTAGGGGGGGGGGGGCTGCCTT
>NW_019396110.1:60134-128836 GCF_000591075.1 Eurytemora carolleeae | reverse complement strand
TCACTAATTAGGCGTGCACCCAAAAAATTGGAAGATTTGAACCAAAAATGAAGGCAGGCCCCCCCCCCCCTACATCAAATGTGCCAACTCCACCATCCCCTTTAATGTCAAATGTTCGTATTTTCATTTTTTCAGAAAAAAGTTCTCCAATCTACAAAAATAAAGAAGATAATTACCTAGAAGTGGGAGGAGAACCTCTGGGAAATGAACGAGTGCCTCCTGAAGATATTGATCAGCTGACCCGGTCAAACCAGGGTCAGATAAAGACAGATGAAAAGTTGCCAAGGCCAGACTGTACGAAATATTTGGCAACTGAGAGAGGTTTCTGAAGAAAACACACATTATTTTGTCATATTAAATTTAGGTATTGAAAAAAAGTTTTTCTTTGACATTTCTTAAACATTTTTTTCTACAATGACAACTATTTTCTAGAAAATAACACTGGAATTTTTCATTTAGAGAATTTAGAGAATTAGTATCAACATATCATGTGACGCTACAATTGAAGAGTGCAATAAAGAATTCACGAGAAAAACCAAAAAACCTCTAGATCAGAAATACTATGACGTAGAACTCAGTGTTAAAATATTTTTTTTCCAACACATTTTTGTTGAAAGGTTTAAGTTTTAGAAAATGCGGGACCATGGGTACAAAAATCACACATTTTTAAAGATAAAAATAAATGTAGGTTAAACTGTACTTCTTAAATAAGTGTAATTAAGGGAAATCTTCTAATTCAATTAAATTATTTTGACAGCCCTTCAAGAAAGATAACTAAAGCATTTAAAAGTAAAAAGTAAACATAATGACGGACAGCAAATAACATAAGGTGCTGTAAATCTACCTAACATTCTGTGAATATACCCAACGTACTATAAATCTACCTAACGTACTGTAAATCTACCTAAGGTGCTGTAAATCTACCTAACATTCTGTGAATATACCCAACGTACTATAAATCTACCTAACGTACTGTAAATCTAACCTAACGTACTGTAAATCTACCCAACGTAATGTAAATCTACCCAACGTACTGTAAATCTACCTAACGTACTGTAAATCTACCCAACGTACTGTAAATCTACCTAACGTACTGTAAATCTACCCAACGTACTGTAAATCTACCTAACGTACTGTAAATCTACCCAACGTACTGTAAAACTACCTAACGTACTGTAAATCTACCTAACGTACTGTGAATCTACCCAACGTGCTGTAAATCTACCTAACGTACTGTAAATACGTACTGTAAATATACCTAACGTACTGTAAATATACCCAACGTGCTGTAAATCTACCTAACGTACTTTAAATCTACCCAACGTGCTGTAAATCTACCTAACGTACTGTAAATACGTACTGTAAATATACCTAACGTACTGTAAATATACCCAACGTGCTGTAAATCTACCTAACGTACTGTAAATACGTACTGTAAATCTACCTAACGTACTGTAAATATACCTAACGTACTGTAAATATACCTAACGTACTGTAAATCTACCCAACGTACTGTAAATCTACGTCACTAACGTACTGTAAATCTACCTAACGTACTGTAAATCTACCCAACGTACTTTAAATCTACGTCATAACGTACTGTAAATCTACCTAACGTACTGTAAATATACCTAACGTACTGTAAATATACCTAACGTACTGTAAATCTACATAACGTACTGTAAATCTACATAACGTACTGTAAATCTACCCAACGTACTTTAAATCTACGTCATAACGTACTATAAATATAACTAACCTACGGTAAATCTATCTAACGATCAGTAAATCTATCTACCGTACTGTAAATCTATCTAACGTACTGCAAACCTACCAAGCATAATGCAAACATACCAAACGTATTGCTAACCTACCAAACGTACTGCAAATCTACCTAACGTACTGCAAACCTACCTTGTTCTATCCCAGACTTTATGAAGCTCGACCAACCATTTATATTCACGGGCTCGGAGAGCATAGAAATCCACCATCAATATAGCAGCTAGGGGGTCCTCATCAGGATCCAAGATTAGTAGTATCTAGAGAATATACAGGGTTACCCACAAAGAATGAGACTTCAGAAACGACTGTACGGAATAAATCCTGATTCCTAACTGTTTCCTATTTGCATAATTCCCTGCAACTATAAAGACGATATTCAAGGCAGAAGACGTGATTTAAACTTGGGATCGTCATAATTGAAGAGTTTCAAGTCTCGTATTTTGTGGATAACCCTGTAGGAGATCAAGAGACGGAAAATAAGCAATAATTAGTTTAATGATCTCTAAAGCAGTTCTAGAGCAAGCTCTAGAAGATATGTAGCTAATATGACGAAAAAAGTTTAATGATCTCTAAAGCAGTCCTATAGCAAGCTCCAGAAGAAACGTAGCTAATATATGTCGGAAAAGAGCAATAATTACCTTTGTCAACTCTAGAGCAGTCCTATAGCAAGCTCTAGAAGAAACGTAGCTAATATAGGGCGGAAAAGAGCAATAATTACCTTTGTCAACTCTAGAGCAGTCCTATAGCAAGCTCCAGAAGAAACGTAGCTAATATATGGCGGAAAAGAGCAATAATTACCTTTTGTCAACTCTAGAGCAGTCCTATAGCAAGCTCTAGAAGACACATAGCTAATATGTCGAAAAAGTGCAATACTTACTTTATTTAACTCTAGAGCAATATATCAAGCTCTAGAAGATACGTATAATTACCTTAGTTAACTCTAAAGCAGTCCTATAGCAAGCTCTAGAAGATACGTAGCTAATATGGCGGAAAAGAGCAATGAAAAAAGACCGGTTTTCCTGTCTCCTAAATAATCTTGGCATTAAAATTAAAAAGATGATACAGTTAGGGCCAGGACCATAACTAAAAGTGTAAGAAGGGGGTGGGGAGGGGGGTAGAGCCCTGTAACACAATGAAAAACCACTTATTTCACCCTAATTTTTATCTAATAGGGGTGGGGATTGGGAAGCGTCGGATGCCCCCCCCCCCCTCCTTTAGTTACTGCCCTGGTTAAGGCAGAGATTCTTGGCGAAAAAAGCCTGAAAATAACGATCCAAGCTCCTAAGCCAGGTGAATAAGCAAGATTGACTTTGATGAACAGTACGCCATCTATGATTGAGGATTATATGGGATTGTGTTGTCTAATTACAAATTGATGTTCTTTTCTCATGGTTTCATGTTTAACTTGTAAATATAATACTTGTAATACCATATCTTAGATTTACATGTCAGAGCTTCTTTAATATGTTAATAATACCAGTTCTTAAAGAAACTGTGGTAATAAGTGATCCTCCATTAAAAAGACATGCCTGATTCACAACGATATCCTTGAAGCCTTCATCTTGTCAATATTATGGAAGATAGCTTTGCTTTCCTAACCTAAATTAACTCGAACAGTTATTTCTGAAGCAAGAAATGCGCAAGTCACTTTAGTTGAAAAACTGCAAATGATGAACAGTTTCAAAACTAAAAAAACGTGGGTACTTAACTTATACGTGATCAGATCAAGGTTTTAAGGGTAGCGTTGTGAATCAGACATGCCAGGCTATCAATGAAGATTACGTTTACAGTCCCTTCAAGGGAAAGTTTTCAATAGCACAGATAGTTTTCTGTTTTGCCTTAGGGTATTTATCTGCAACTTTCTTCAAAAAGCTTACACGACTTATATGATTTGGCAAATTTTGAGCTCTCAAAAATAGAAGATTGGTTTAAAGCAAACAAACTGACTTTGAATGCGTCTAAAACCAAATATATTCTCTTCAAAAATAAAAAAGAAGATGTAAGTATCACCTCGCTTAAACTTCAAATAGATAATAAAGATATAGAAAGAGTAGGAACTGGAAGCAAAAATGAATCTTTTAAGTTTGTAGGTGTTCATTTAGACGAAAATCTTAACTGGAACCATCATCTTAAGGCGGTTAAAAACAAAGCATCCAGTGCAGTTTTTGCTTTGTAAAGTGTAAAAAATATTATTCCTAGTAATATTAAACTAACCATTTACAACTCTTTATTTCGATATGAATATGGAATTTCAGCCTGGGGATGTAACAAATGTTCAGAAATGAAACAAATTCACATTTTACAGAAACGAGCAATACAATTAATTGATAACTCAAAAGCCACGTCTCATAGTGATCCTCTTTTCCTTAAGTATAAGATTCTAAAGATTAATGATCTGGTAGACTTTAACCAAGCTATATTTATGTATAAATATACACATAAACTTCTTCCTGCATCTTTTGAAAATATTTTTAAAAAGCTTGGAAACTTTGAAAGATCTCTTAACTATAAACTTGACATTTTTAAAAATGTGCTCATTACAGTATTTACCATCAAGCTCTCTTCTTAAGATGTGGAATAACCTGCCTCTTGACTTAAAAAGAAGCAACTCTCTAAGTATATTTAAAAATAGACGACTAAATTCTCTTTTTGAAAATTATAGGACAATGTGTTATAAACCGAATTGCTATTCATGTAAAACTAATTAGATATGTTTTAATATGCTTTGATATTTGTTGTGTACATGTCAGAAAATTACTTTAAACTCTAGTTATTCGAATTAATGTATAAACTATTTTGCATAAGATAAATTCGCACCCTGATCTCTAATCGTTCTCCTTAAATCTATTTAATTGAAATATTTTGTTATTATTACTAAAATTAGGTGGAAAAAATAATCAAAACAGCCAAGAGCTATTTTCCACCTAATTGCTTTATACTTGTATTGTTAATATAATCATCAATTTTGTGATTGTAAACTCTATCTGTATACAGATACATTTATTTTAGCAATAAACTTTATCTTATCTTAATTTTAATTTTGGTTGATTTTCACCACAGAATTTAAACTTTAAATAAATTTAGCGGAGAAAGTTTTCAAAAAAGTATGAATGTCCAATTTTTAAATTTAAACAAGTTCTTATTTAGAATTAACTAAATATTTAGTAGCTCACATAAAAATTGTAGTTGTTCAGACTTTAAAATACGTAAATATACATAAATTTTGAAGGTTCAGTGTCCATTTTTAAGCTTGCCGCTAATTTTCTAAATTGTAATCTATAAATATGAACCTTTAATCTATAAATATGAACCTGTAATCTACAAATATGAACCTGTAATCTAGATGAGATGACCCCGCGGCCAGGTTAAAACAGGGATGAAAAGAAGACTCAAGAGCGTAAAGAGTTCTTTCTAAAATAATTTTTTTTATTAAAATTCAGAAATTTAAGAAGTGTAAAAAATAACTTGTAAATTACATTTTCTTTTATCATCATTTTCCCCACAGATACACACTTCACTGTACCATGATATGAAACTTTCAGAAAAAAATATTTTTCGGTTTGGACCTTTGAACTTGTTTTTAAAAACACTCATTTTCATCAAAAACTGAATCGATGGATGTAATTTAAGAACAATAATTAAGTTGTGAAAAAAACTAATAAAACCTAACAGGGAATTTTCAGTGGACTGTTTGTTTGACACATCCAATTATGTTCTATCATGAAAAAATAAGATATTTGTGATTAAAAGTGTGGAAGAAAGATGTAAGACGGCAAAACATCCTTCAAATCAAATTTGTTTTCAGAGACTGTATTTAAAAACTGGCAAATTCAGGGCAATCACCTTGATTTTTAAACCGTAATAAATTTTATAATTTTAACATCAAGTTTTACTATTTTACTTAAAATTATGTTACCCTTTAAAAACACATTAACCTTTACAAAATAATCCAGGTGTATAAATTTATACCTACAAGTTCGGCGGCCATAGCTGAATCCTCGCCCATTTTACAAATTTCGGCCATCTGTAGCATACTGTCTATATGCATTGGATGATTGTTTAAAATTTTCATAATTCTGTCCGGATTCATACTTTCCACAGCAGACAGGAAATCCAGCTGTACACTCTAGAACAATAAAAAAACAATTATCTCGATTTTTGTTATAAGAATGTTTTACAGGAATGTGATACATTTTTTAACGCCATTAAACTGGAAATCAGCATCAGAAACGAATCATAATATTTACAGAATATTAATAAACACAAAACGGCTAAAAGGGACTGTAAGCGAAAGTAACCCTCCATGCACAGATCTATTCATTAAGAAGCTGCTGATAAGTGCGAACACTACCACCCATCGCCCCGGACACTACCAGCCGGTTTTTGGAAATCATGCAAGTCATTGTAATGGATTTTCTTCAAATGCACACAACTAGAATATTATTCAAAAACATTTAATTAAAAATTTCAGACTCCCGTGACCTCTGGTTGACCTCCTTAAGTTCTAACTTCGAGGCAATTTTGGCCCAACCCTGCATGATTTTATTTGACAGAACTTCTTTGTAAATTAAGATATCAAGCTAATTTATAGCCATTTTTTACTAGCTTTTTTTAAGTACAGTACACGTCCAAATTATTATTTCAGTTCACTTTCCAAATGTGACCAAAAGTGATGAACTAACTAAAAATATTTTAATGAACTATCATCTTTACAATTTTATGAAATTCTACTCCTTATTCACCATTTTCTAAATTCTACTCCATAATTCACCATTTTTTAAATTCTACTCCATCATTCACCATTTTTTAAATTCTACTCCATCATTCCCCATTTTTTAAATTCTACTCCATAATTCACCATTTTTTAAATTGTACTCCATCATTCACCGTTTTTTAAATTTTACTCTATGATTCACCATTTTTTAAATTCTACTCCATCATTCATCATTTTTTAAATTCTACTCTATATTTCACCATTTTTTAAATTCTACTCTATAACTCACCATTTTATAATTCCACTCTATAATTCACAATTTTTTAAATTCTACTGCATCATTCACCATTTTTTAAAGCGATATTTTAAAGAGGTTGCTGTGAGTTAGATTTGAAGAGGCGGGGGAAGGGGGATAAATCAATGATATGTTTGAGTGAGGGTTATCTGTACCTGATACTGTGGGGAATGATCCCAAGTAAACCATTGTCCGTCCTTCTCACTTTCAACAATTCTCATTGATAAGCCAGATCTATAATCAGAGGAGATGAAATTCTCATATATAAACCAGATCTATAATCAGAGAAGATGAAATTCTCATAGATAAACCAGATCTATAATCAGAGAAGATGAAATTTTCATTGATAAACCAGATCTATAATCAGAGAAGATGAAATTCTCATAGATAAACCAGATCTATAATCAGAGAAGATGAAATTCTCATTGATAAACCAGATCTGCAATCAGAGATAAAATACGTAAACCAAATCTATACACCCCCCCCCCCTTACTGTTACCTGTTAGCACTGGGCCAGGCTGGTTTAGGTGTGATAAGAACAGATCCACGGAGCTGAACCCGTCCTCGTTGTTTTCTCCTAGAACAGTAATTTAATCATTACTTTAAAAANCCCCCTTCAAATATTATTCTTTATCCTCAAAGCAGAAAAACTATCATTTTAAGTAGCATAAAAGTTACGACTAAGTAGTAAACTAAATAAAAAAAAAAATAGAAGATTATGAAAATATGTAACTCAGTAAATACAAAAGTACATACATAAATAAAAAAAAGTAAGTAATAAAGTAGTCTTACTCTCCCTTTTATAACAAGAGTGAACACTCCCTTTAACCTAGTCCTACCTATTCTCTGTCTGAACAACTCTTGAACCAAAGATCTTTTTCATTTCATTCTCCGGGTTAAGATGTTTGTTTTCTATACCCAGCACCTCCTTGAGAGGGTGGGCGGGGAGAACCTTGGGTGCCTGGACGGCAGGGGCGGGGCCGAGGGTGTTCTCCACCCACTTCAAGCTGGCCTCGACCTCATCCAGGTCAAGGTTATCTTCGCTACTTTGAACTACGGCTCTTTTCCCAGTTTTCTTTTTTCTTTTTTTCTTCTTTTTTGTCTCGGCAGTCGAGGGTTGGGATGGGACGATGTCCTCGGGGTCCTCGTCCTTGTCCTCGGACTCTGAGCATGACGCATTCAACAGCTGAAACAAAGAAAAATTGGACGCATTCAACAGTTAAAACAAACAAAAGTAGGACGCATTCAACAGCTGAAACAAAAACAAAAGTAGAACGCAATTAAGTTTAACAAAAAACTAGTATTTACACTCTGTGTAATTACTTCTTTGCTCGAAATATTAACAAAAATTAATGTCCAAGATTTACCAAAGAGAATGCGTTTGCTCCGGTGGGTTTACGAGCTGGTGAAGCAACCTCGTCCTCTTCCTCCGGGGAGGGGAGGTCGTCCTCATTCCGCATCTTCCGAAGCGCTCGACTCGACATTTTTATCTGGAAAATATAAAAAAATATTATTTTTTACACGCTGTAAAAAAATCTAAATTTTCTGGACAAAGAACTGAATCCAGGGGGAGGGTGATGGTGGAGGGAGTTCCTTTCTTTCCGGTTCGTTTCCCCGGCGGTTTTATGGCCGGAGAGAATCCCATTTCGTCCATGGAAAAACTGGAAAACAGCTCTTCTGCCGGTTTCTTTAAATCCTAAAAAGAAAAGAATAAAAAGTGTTTACATTGCGAAAAGCAGAAAATTAAAGTTACTAGGAAATTGTTTTGCGAATTTTTAATTGTCAATGTTTTCTTTAATTATGTCGAATGTCGATCTTATGTTAAAATTTCCCTGCCAAAATGGTTTCAATTTCCATATCAAACATAATTATGAATAAAAAGACTCCTTGTATAGTAACTGTAAAACTTATTGGGCAATGAAAGAGGTAGTATTTACTTCAGGATATTTCACAAAATGGCAGATCAAGCAAGATTTGACCTGAGCAATCGGCATTCAAATCTCTCTCTATCCCCCCCCCCCCTCCCCCTAGGAATAAATGTCTTGACCTGAGGTAATGATAGTTCTCCTGAGGGCGGACACTGCGCAGAAATATGTTCAGCTATCCTAAATAAGGTTTATAATGAAGAGTTAGATCTAAACAGGTATTTATATTCTTACTTCTTAAAATTATATTTCATAATAAAAATATCGATTTTAAGAAAATTGCATGACCCCATTCATGAAACCCGGATTTTAAAAACTTGTTTTCATAACAATACCCTGTCTAAAGTTTTGGGCTCAGTATTACAGATAAATGTACTGTATGACCTGCACTAAATGTACTGTATGACCTGTAATTAATGTACTGTATGACCTGTACTTAATGAACTGTATGACCTCTACAATCTACCTGGCAGTAGGTGAATGATAATGATTGACAAGGAGTGAGAGTTCCCATGCTGTTGTATTACTAGCAGAAGAATGTTCTGGATCTTGTACTGTAGGATCAAATACACCAGAACCAACCTAGAATAGTTCATTATTAGGGAAATCTAATTCCCCCCCCCCCCCCCCTTGGCATTAAAATTAAAAAGATGATACAGTTAGGGCCAGGACCATAACTAAAAGTGTAAGAAGGGGGTGGGGAGGGGGGTAGAGCCCTGTAACACAATGAAAAACCACTTATTTCACCCTAATTTTTATCTAATAGGGGTGGGGATTGGGAAGCGTCGGATGCCCCCCCCCCCCTCCTTTAGTTACTGCCCTGGTTAAGGCAGAGATTCTTGGCGAAAAAAGCCTGAAAATAACGATCCAAGCTCCTAAGCCAGGTGAATAAGCAAGATTACTAATATGTTAAAATATAATTAAGAATGTTAGATTTTTATTAAATATGTATTTTAACAGAAACAATAACCCCTACAAAATTAAGAACTTAACAATATGACCAAAAATTAAGACTTAAAACAAACGAAGGAGAGGTTCAATTACACAATTTTTAAACAGTCTGTACTCAGTAGGATTTTTCTGACCTCGTGATCACTATCCAGGAGCTGCAGAGCAACTGTATGTGTACTAATCAGCTGCCGGAGCAGCCCCAGGCAGGCAGCTGCTCCGTGGTGAAGAAGCTGTAAGGACAGGGTTCCCAGGCGCTTAGAGAAGGCAAGCACACGACCCCGGCTAACGCGCTTTCTGCGTTTTATCAACATATCCGAGAGCGCTTTCACCGCTAAGGGAACGTCCTCATGTGTTCTAAAAATGTAAGAGTTCGCACAATCTTTTTACATTTTTTTTACGAAGGTTTTTTTAAACTTTTATTTTGGCTTTTCTAATTTATATTTAATTTTCTTTGTTTGATTCTTAATTTTTCTTTTCTAAAAGTTTGGGTACCTGATAGAGTCAAGGAGGAACATATTGTTGTATAGATGTATGTAGAAGGAGGCGGGGTCGATGTTGAGGGCCTCCCCCTGCCCAGAGAGGATCGTGAACACCGTGCTTACCAGAAGTAAGCTGTCCCTGTTTTCAATTCAATATTTGGAATCAGGATTTTTGACAAATATAATTTTAACTTGTTAAAAAATAGAGCTCATTTAGACTAGGAAATTTTAGGAGGCAGATCAAATATCAGTGAACAAATCATGTAATTCAATGATTCTTAAAGATAAGGGATCAATCATACTACTACGGTAGTTTAAGGACTCTCCCATCCTCAATTTTTTTAGCACAGCCAGTAGGACGGACAGTTTATCTATCTATCATTTAACAAAATCCGAACTATGCCAGGGAGGGGGGGGGNTAAAAATGAACGCATAAATACATTTTTAACTGCGGCGCATGGACGCAGTGAAAATTACGACCGGTGCTAAGTACATAAAAAATACAAGTTTCCTTTTTTTTTCTATTTTCGACACCTGTTCAGACCATTTATAATTAGATGGATGACGTTTTCAAATTAAACATAAAATAAATCTTTTGAAGGATAAAGATCTTTAAACTTTGAATTAAAAGAACGATACAAAAGATTTTATTGAATAGGTTCTAAAATAACTGATAATTAATCGAAAAAAAGACTTTTTACTGAAAGCAATAGAAAAATTTTATGTACTTTATAACTAAGGAAGAACTATTCTAAGAATTTTAATAATCTAAAAAAGCTTTATTAAAATTCTAAATATTTTTTCCAAATAAAAACTAAAAATTAAAGAAATTTAAGAAGTGCTTTTCCGGTCTCTCAGTGCATTGTTTTTCTTTTATCATAAAAAATCTATTTTTGGACTGTGTATATTTTCATAATATTTGCTTAAATATTTGATTTGCTCCCTGTGAGAAAGGAAGTCTACGGAAAGAAGGTCTCTGAACACGGAGATGAGGTCGGAGAAGAACTCAAGATTGATCACGTGAGCAAACTTTGCCAACCCCTCCAGTACAGATCCTAAACATGGGGATATATTTTTCTACATGACTTAGGATCTATTGGATCAACAAATTCTTAGCCAGTGTTTAGGATCCATTTCATTTTGACCGGATCCAGGTCATGAACAATTCTTAAAGATTTATTGAATAAAAGAAGATTTTTTCTTCTTCTTTTTTTCGCTTTGTTTTTTCTATATAAAAAACTTAATGAGCTATTTAAAGATAAGGGTATAAAGGTTTTTTTTAAATTTTTTAAAAAGTTTTATAAAAGCTTTTTGTACCAAAACTTTAATTTTATCCTACTGCGATTAGAATAGAAAATTGCTTCAAAATGGAAAAAGATGAATTGTTTTGGGTAAATTTGTATTTTAAACAATGTGTAAGGTTCGTTTTCTACAGTTTTAAATATTTTAAAACTCACCCATGAGATTACTTCTTGGGAAGGATTTAAGAATTCTGAAGTAAATTGTGAAAACTAGTTTAGTCGCTTCAGTGAAGAACTTCTCCTTCACCTTCTTCCCCTCTTCTCCCCTCGCCTCCAACATCTCCCTCTCCAGCAGCTCCAGCTTCTTCTTCCTCTTCTTCTCCATCCTGGAGATCTTATTCTTCTCCATCAGCTTCTGCTTCCGAGCCTCCTTCTTCTTCATGTCGATCTCGTCCTCTTTCTCCTTGTCTAGGTTCACGTTCTTAATTCTGGAAATCAAATCAAATTAAGTTTTGAGACAGTAATAACTTTTTAACATTAGGAGGAATAAACAAATGTGAAAAAAATAGTCAAGATTCATTATTTTTTAACTTATCCAATTTTTTTTCTTCTGAACATACAACCACCAAAAAGACTAAAACGATCATGCCGAATTTTTTCATGATCGCGCGCCGATCAGATTTAACAAATATTTCTACTGCTTAGACTTTGAAATTTTCGAAAATACACCAATTGAAACGGAAGAATCTGTGAATTTTATTTTATTTAATGGTTTAATAATGAACGATGAGAAATGGTCGTAGGTAAAATAACAATGGCAAAATAAAATAATTAATAGATAGAGAGAATGAAATTGTATCAAGCATTCCATTTACCTTTCACAAAAGATAAATATACTTTTTTAAATTATATAAAAATGGTGGACTTAAAGTTTCAAAATGTTGCTTTTTAAGCAGCAATTAGTCGTAGATCATTAGACCAAAATTACGCGGATTATGCCGTTTTTTGTTTTTAAATTTAAAGAAAAAATTGTCACTTTTTCTATGCAAACTTGTTTAAATTATGACGGGCCACAGACATTTTATAGATTACGATAGAACCATCCAAAATGTCCTAAAATATGCTGAAAATTTTACCTGAGCGCACGAAGGACGTCAACAACCTCTGTCCTCACTTTATGCTTTCTACTCTTCACCAGATGATTTATCAGCCTCGCAGCCTCTAGAGAGATCTCCCCCCTCATATCCCCCTTGAACACCTCCTCAAGGGTCTTTTTAACCATGTTCCTGGCCCCAGGGTGCCCAGAGGTCAGGATTGGAGTGATAGCGTGGAGAATATTCTTAGCAAAGTTGAAGTGAGGATGAACTACCAGAAGTTGACACATACAGGATAAAAAGAATTCGGCTTGTTTAACTTCCAACGCTGGTTTAGTTTTCCCGCGTTTTTTGAATAAATTTAGAGGTTTTTCAAGTTTGAGGAGATAGAGCTTGTAGCAGCGGAGCAGCTCAGCTTCATACTTCTGCAGCTTCAGGGTTTCTTTCTTAAGCTTCTCTTCCGTATTATGATGAGAGATCTTATATCCTGGAGTCACGTCCTTTAGAACCTCGAGGACACTAGCAGCCGCCAGCCTCTGTACGCTGATAATAACGGACTCCGGCTGCTGGGCGCTCACCAGCTTAACAAGCTTCTGGAGGTTGGGTAGTCGGTCCTCCGGGGCCTCAAGGAAACTAGAGGCCAAGCTTCCAATGTGGATTTTCTTCTCAAGAAGAAGTTCTTTTCTCCGAGCGTAGAGTTCAACTACAGATACTTCTTCTCCGGGTGCTATTTCAGGTTCTTTAACTTTGTTCTCCTCTTCCTCATCCTCGTCCATATCATCATCATCTGCACCCTTCGCCTTCTTAGGAGCAACCTCATCCTCCTCTTCCTCTTCCTCCTCTTCTTCTTCATGATCAGATACTTCAATATTTCTTTCTTTTAAACCAGCTTTAGTTTTGATTGGGAGCATTGCTTTCATCTTCTTTTGACTGAAAAATCATAAAATCATTTAAGAAAATATATTAGAAACACTTTAAATCAAGTTTGATTAGTTTTAGCTTTAAAAAATGTAGTTTCCTTTCTTTGCGATAAAAAAAGGTTTTTTTTATTAAAAAATTCGATTTGAAATATCCTAGGTAATGTTCGGTAAAATCCATAAAAATGCTAATACATTAAAGGGAACCTTTTAGAATTCAATTTGAATATGAGAAAATATGATTGTGTTTCTAGAAATCCTCGGAACGAAAATTGGCTTTAATTCCTGAAATTAATTTTAATATTAAATATAATAATACCGTTCTAATATCAAAACTTTCCCTTTATCCTTATGGAATGGTATAAAACATAAATAATTACGTGCAAGGTCGCCCGATAATAATTGCAATACTTTTTTTGATATTCCATAATATGCGATTGCGATCTGTTAATGGCCTGGTAGAAGTTTGCCTAGTAAACTTTCGTCAAGAGACCAAATTTAAAGAATTTAAACTGCGTCGTTGAACCTCTAAAAGCATTCAATTGAGCGCTGGCTTAAATCTCGAAACATTGAATTCAATTTAGAGCGGAAACAACAATTTTTGAGACGCGGCTCAAATTCTTAAAATTCTGCCTCAGATGTACTAGACAACATGTTACTGACCCTAATTCTGTTCATGAATTCAAATATCTGACAATTCTTTGTTTATTTGTAGTTTTTAAACATTTTGAAAATCCCAGATTACGGCAACGGGAAACGTTGCGTAAAGCTAACCTGTCGTTTTCTGCGTTTATTCTGTCTATAGCTCCCTTCTCCATCTCATCGATCTCCTCCTCCTCCTCCTTGTCCTTCCCTCCCTTCTTCCTCTTCCTGTCCATTCTCCTGATAAACTCCTTGTCTTCCTCCGAAAGGTTCTCCGCCAGCTCTAAAAGGGCGCTGTCCCTATCCTTGTCATTCTCCGCCTGGTTCGCTGAACATCAAACAATTAATCAAACAATTGATTGATCGATTAGGATTTCGGCGATTTACATCCAAATATGATTTTTTCCTCATTTAAATGATAAAAATCATTTCCGGGTGAGGACTCATTGGATCCGCAAAATTTTAATTCCTGATTCGCAAAAATATACAAAAAAAAATATTTTTTCTCAAAACATAAATCTGTCAAAGTATCCACTGTGGACAACATAATCTGTCAAAGTATCCACTGTGGACAACATAAATCTGTCAAAGTATCCACCGTGAACAACATAAATCTGTCAAATTATCCACTGTGGACAACATAAATCTGTCAAAGTATCCACCGTGGACAACATAAATCTGTCAAATTATCCACTGTGGACAACATAATTCTGCCAAAGTATCCACTGTGGACAACATAAATCTGTCAAATTATCCACTGTGGACAACATAAATCTGTCAAAGTATCCACTGTGGACAAAATAAATCTGTCAAATTATCCACTGTGGACAACATAAATCTGTCAAATTATCCACTGTGGACAACATAAATCTGTCAAAGTATCCACTGTGGACAACATAAATCTGTCCAAGTATCCACTGTGGACAACATAAATCTGTCAATGTATCTACTGTGGACAACATAAATCTGTCAAAGTATTCACTGTGGACAACATAAATCTGTCAAAGTATCCACTGTGGAAAACATAAATCTGTCAAAGTATCCACTGTGGACAACATAAATCTGTCAAAGTATCCACTGTGGACAACATAAATCTGTCAAATTATCCACTGTGGACAACATAAATCTGTCAAAGTATCCACTGTGGACAAAATAAATTTTAGCGAAATTGTTTTCTCAAATCTTCAGCAAATATAAAGAAATATTTGATGAAGTTTATTATCTGGATCCGGATCCGCATCAAAATGAATAAGACCCTGAGAAGTTAAGAACAAATATCACAAATATTTTCCAAGCAAATGTAAGTACCAATTCAGTTTAATAGAGTTGTATCAAAATGTTATATTTATATTTAGAAAACCAAGGTTTTACAAATTAAAAATTAAATTCAAACCAGAAAACGTTTCAAGTCAAGTGCATTGTGCATTGTGGTTTGAGAATTGATTACAATATTAGACATAAACTTGTCAAATATTGTAAGATTTAATACTTGAAATCAATATTTACAAATATTGTAAGATTTAATTACTTGAAATCAATATTTACAAATATTGTAAGATTTAATTACTTGAAATCAATATTTACAAATATTGTAAGATTTAATTACTTGAAATCAATATTTTGTAAGATTTAATTACTTGAAATCAATATTTACAAATATTGTAAGATTTAGTTACTTGAAATCAATATTTACAAATATTTCCACTAGAGAAGAAATGTCACATTTCAGTAAATAATTAGTTCTCAAATGCATTCAATATTTTGAATAAAATTTTAATTTTATAAATAATTTTTGACAAAATTATTTTATTATTGTCAAAATTATTCGCAAAATATTTTCTTGAAACCAAAATTTTCCCTAGTTAATTAAGAAATTGTATTATATTTAATATATTTAAGAATTAAAAGTTAAACCCTACGGTTATATAAAATAAAACGTTGCAAGCCACGTGGTCTGAGAATAATATTTGGTTTCAAATTCAGCACAATCATTATTTACAATATTTTCAATTATTTCCAGTAGAGAGGAAATATCACAATACAGATCGAACGTACTTGTTTCTCAGATGCATTTCATTGTTTTAAACAGTTTATGATTTAAAGTAATTATTTACATCAGCATTAGAAATAAAATGTTTCTTATGGTCAAAATATTTATAGTTTTTTTTTGTCTGCTGTATTAAGAAATACATTTTAAGGAGTGATTAAAGAATTTGGGGTAATAAATACCTTGTTGTTGTGCAGTAGATAATTGAGGTTGATCACTGTGCATTTTCTCCTTCTTGTTCTGGTTCGGAATATATTTAGGTGTAGAGTTGGGTCTAACCTTCATCTTGTTTCGCTTTATATTAGTTCTCTTCACCTAATCATTCAAACATGCAATTAATTAAGTTTGAATAAGTACTGATACAATCCAATAAAAAAGATCGAAAAAACGGCAATGTATTTAGATGCATGTTTTTTTTCAACAGGAGATTGAAAAATAAAACCTTATCAGTTTCAATTTTTTTTTACTTGAAAAAATAAATATATAACTAATAACTATAAATAACAAAACTGAGTTTGAACAATTCAAAGAGAGGACACCAAAAGTTCACGGGCAAGCGGAACCACAGAAATGATTATAGTTTGATACCTGATTTGTTTTAAGCTTTCATTAAACTTAAAATACTGAACACTGCGATTAAAAAGCTCTACAAACAGTTTTTTGGGGATTTTTATAAATATATATCTCTCAATTGGTTGGACCGATCTTAATGAAACTTTAGGATTAGATAGCAATTATCTATTATCACACTTTTGTTTTTCNTTCCTTTCTGAACTTATTTGAGAAAGAATAAACCCCTGTTATAAATTTTTAAAAAACCACCTATTTTTCTTTAAAGATCTCAGCAAACCATTAAAAACAATTCACCTGAGATATTTTTTTCTTCCCTCCCCCAACCTTCTTCTTCTTAGGCCCAGGGACCTTCATTTTGCCTGAAATGCGGGAAAAAATCATTTTAAATCCGCAACTCATACCGACCGGTTTAAAAGCACAGAAGAAAACTGCTTTAAGTTAAACATTTAGAGATGAGCAACAGCGCCTATAGCCCTCTTATTTACAAAAAACAGCGCAGAAAAATATAAAACACTATTTAGGTGACTGGCTGTTTTACATCTACTAAGTGTGGAGTTGTAAATATCACAAAAACCCGACTAAAAACACATCGAACTTGAGGTTTAAAAATATTTCGAAATTTGTGTGTACATAGATGTTGGTTATTTGGCCTCGTCCTACTCAACGTCCTCGATCTCGAGGCTGGCCCCGCGCTCCTCGGCGCCCTGGCCACGCATCAAGGAGGACATTAACGAACTGGAAGCATGCACGCGCACTCTCTGCTGTGCAACCTAAATAAATATTAATATTAGATCCGGGTTAAGATGAAATCTAAAAGCAAAATAAGGTGGATTCAAAGAAAATTTGAGAAGAATTATCCCAAAAATTAATTATGAAGATTTAGCACGAAAAAAACTAATACAAAATTGGACCTGCACTGCCAAATGACAAATCCCACCAGTTGATACTTTAGCCTCAAAAGATCCTTTATTAAGCCAAATTCAAGAGAAAAAAAACCGTTTAATCATCTTAATACACTGAAAAAAATAGGGGGGGGGGGGATTGTTTGAAAAAGATATTTACCCTTTTTAGTGGGTATACATTACAACATTTAACTATTTTTTAAAAAAATTTAACATCATAAAAAGTCAATTAATCCAATAATAGATGTTTAATAATGCAAAGTTAAGGATTGAATTTATTATTGAGAATAACTGGATCTTATTAGATTTTGAATTGAATTGTTGTTAGCTCTATAGATTTATACAAAAAGACAGGAATGTATATTTTCCAGTGCTTAGGATACATTTGATTTTGATGCGGATCCGTGGAAAAAAATGGATCCGGATCCAAATCACGGATCCAGGTCAATTATTTAAGATTTACTGAAATTTTTTAACAAAGCAGAATTCTCAAATTTTTGTTTTATATTTTTTACCTTATTTTTATGCTAAAAATTGATGAACCATTCAGAAATCGGGAAATTTGAATTTTTTTTTTATACAATTTACCCGAAATTTTATTTATTTTCCCCAATTAAAATAAATACCGGGGAGGAAAAAGTGAGTTTTAAATAGGGGGGAGGGGGGATGATTCTTCAATATAATTTACACCCCAGGATTTTAATTTATAAAAAGGAAGAAAATGGCAATAAATTTGTTTGTTTTACCTCTAAATTCTGTAGGAGTAGATGATATATTTGCGGGGGAAGGGTCTGCTGTAGAACTGAGAGAAGAGAATGAGGCTGACCGCACACAGCTACAGCCAGGGATAGATGCTCAACACCGTTCTGAATATCTCCTGTAGCAAGGAGTTCCTCTCCTAGCTGGACCTCCTGAATATTGGAAAATATATATCAATATCAATTCAATTAAAAGAAATATAAAATTATATTAAATAGCCATTTTTTCAATGAAATTAACTAGCTTTATACAAAACTTTTAAAATCTAGAGAACTTTTCTTATAAAATTGTTTACTTAAGTCAGAAGAGGCAAGATGATTTTACTAAATAAATATCAATTTTCTATAAGAAAATTTTTAGTTCTAATTTAACCGGTCAACAATTTCTGGAGCGAACTCCTGAAAAAAACCTCTTCAAGGGACTGTAACTAAAAAGATAGATAGATAAACATATATTTAGATAGGTGGATAGATTAATTGATGGAGTCCGATTCACAACAAAACCCTGAAGGCTTTCTGAACAAGTCTGAATTTGATATTCATGTCAATAATATTGAAATTTTAATTGTAGTATCTTGACAAAATTAGCTTGCAGATTTTAACTGGAGAGAATTCAGATAAATACTCTAGAAAAACGACAATATCTTCCACATTCTTGATCAGATAACATTTTTAAGCAGTGCTTTGGATTCATTTAATTTTAATGCGGATGCAGATCCAGGTTATTTCTTCATTTACTGAATTTGTTTAACAACGCAGAATTTTCTAATTTTTTTGTCTTATTTTTTTCCCGCTTATTTTTATGCTAAAACTTGTTGAACCATTCAGAGATCAGGACATTTTTATAATTTCTCTCTTTTTTCAATAGTTTAAATTTGGAGTTTTAGAGTTAACATTTGTTTTTTGCAGTTCATATTTTGCCACCTGGATCCGGATCCGTGGATCCGCATATTTTTGCGGATCCGGATTCAGGCAGTCAAAATGTTGCGGTTCCAAAACGGATCCGGATTCTAAGCACTGGTTTAGAGGGTACCGACCGTTGTATATCGGGCATTGCCACTTTTGAATACAAAGTCACTTAAATTTCACTTCAACGAATTCCAAGCCGAGTCCGACAGATATACTAGTTTTCAAAAAGGACTGTCAACGTAATTTCGTTAGACTCAAAAACTAATGAATGCCATGTTAAACATTTCAAAAAGGACTGTCAACGTAATTTCGTTAGACTCAAAAACTAATGAATGCCATGTTAAACCTTTCAAAACTAGATTATTTGAAATCAAGGTCGCAAGACGTCAATCTATTAAGTATACACACAATCATAAAAATTAAAGATTAATGCACCGTTGTAAATTATTTCTGGCTTTTTGTTTAAATATCAATTTTAACCTTTTCACATTTCTTAGGGTCACAATGCTTGACAGGCTATAAAAGTATTTTCAAATTTCACCAAGAAGCTTTTTATCAAATCATTTAGAAAATTTACCTGAAGGAAGAATCTTTGAACAGCTTCTTGATCCCCGAAATCAGGAAGAGCAGGACCGCTGGAGCTAGCACCCTTGGAATTAGCTTTCCTTTTCTCACGGAGCTTCCTTCTAAAGTCAGGGTGGGATCTGCGCCTGTTATCGAAGTATATACAATACCCTAGGAAAGCAGCTGTGCCTAGTCCTGCCCACAAACCAAGGGATTTACTGCTTAGATCCAACATTATTTTCTGTAAATACTAATTACGGTCAACATTAAATATTCAAGTGCCAAGAAACGATCTCAACGAAGTCAATTTAAAATTTAAATTCATTTTGTAACTAACAGTATAATTTTTTGATTTGGATGAGGACTAGAGAAATATATAAATATTATTAAATATTCAATAAAATTTAATGAGTTAAAAAATATAAATTTACCGAATCAAAGCCAAAAACTATTTTTTTGGGGATTTAGAATACATCTTTTTTAAACGAATTCTACTTACTGGCAAATTAAAATTTTAATTAAGGAATATCAACGTGATGGGAGCTTGCCATAATAATTTTTTTTTTCAAATACTATAGACTAATCTAACAGGTACAAAGATTACAAAATTATTATTCTAACATTTCTTTTTGGCACTAATAGCTCTTCCCACTTTTGACATTGTTTCCCGTTTCAAAGCCTGAGAAATAAAATTTCCGGCCGCGGCGACTTTGTTCAGGTCCACTCCTGTCGACAGCCCTAGTCCCTGAAGCATGTAGAGAACGTCCTCCGTCGCCACATTTCCAGAGGCTCCGGCTGCATATGGACAACCTCCTAGACCAGCTGTACTTGAATCAACAACTCTTACACCGAGTTCGAGCGAGGTTAAAATGTTAGCTAGGGCTTGTCCATATGTATCATGGCAGTGTACAGCAAGGTGTTCTACAGGTACCCGGCTAGTAACAGAGCGCAGCATTGTGCGAAATGATCCAGGAGTTCCAACCCCGATAGTGTCGCCGAGAGATATCTCATAGCAACCCATCTCATACATTCGGGCAGAAACCTCTGCTACTATTTCAGGATTTATTAATCCTTCGTAAGGGCAGCCAACTACACAGGAGACATAACCTCGAACTTTTACATCATTGGCCTTGGCTGCGGCCATTACGTCATTAAATCGGTTGAGACTCTCGCTAATGGTGCAATTAATATTCTTTTGACTAAAACTCTCTGATGCGGCGCCAAAAATTGCAATTTCTTTGGCCCCTGACTCTAAGGCAGAGTGAAATCCCTTTAGATTTGGGACTAGAACTGGATATGAGACATGTCCATGTGGGAGTTTATTTACAGCTCTGAGGACCTCTTTATGATCTGCCATTTGAGGAACCCATTTCGGTGATACAAACGATGTCGCCTCGACGTGAGAAAGTCCGGCGGCAGCCAATCTGTCGATAAATTCAATTTTAGTATGAGTTGGGACGATAGTTTTCTCGTTCTGAAGTCCGTCCCGTGGTCCAACTTCGACAATTCTTACTTTGTCGACACGGGAGCAGAAGCGACGCATTGGAGATATTAGAACCCCTGACCACACAGGGCGACTCACTTTCATTTTGAAATTCTAAGAACTTTTATATTGTTAGATTTTATACGTTTAAAATAATATTAAAAATGTAATAGTCAAATGTCGTCCTAAAGAGTGGTGATGTCAGCTCAGCCCCCCCCCCCCCCTGAGGATAGTGAAATCTGTGGTTTTATGGGTTTCTAGTGACAGCATAGACAACATACACTTATGAAGAATAAAAATGGACCACCCCCCTCCTATCAATTTTGAAAATGGATCTCATACGTAACACATTTACAAGATTGGTCATGTGGCCGAAACGCCCGCCCCCTAGCCTGTCCTAGCCACGGCGCTCGGCCCACAAAGTTTACAGCTCGATTCTTTAATCAAGCTGTAACTTGCTTTGACTCTGACTATAACTTGAGATTTTAAACAGCCTCTAACCTATGAATTTTCTTACATAAACTATGTGAAGTTTTTTATAAAAACTTGGCAACGTATTGCAAGTTGAGTGTAAATATTCACGTATCAGTATTTTTTTTAATTTTTTGATCACACGATGCCAGAATGCCGCAAACTATTTTCTAACACTTATTTCAGCGCATGCGCACTTAACGATTTTTATTATTTGATCTTAATCGTCTTCTGTCACAAAGTTGAGAGCTCCTAAAAACTATTAAGAACTAGACGCGGCAGCCGAATTCAGCGCCAAAAAGAAATTACGTAATCAATGGATTTTTCCACACAGATATAATTATGTTCAAAGGTCCTCTCTTATAAT
The DNA here is from genome assembly GCF_000591075.1 of Eurytemora carolleeae. NCBI lineage: Eukaryota > Metazoa > Arthropoda > Copepoda > Calanoida > Temoridae > Eurytemora > Eurytemora carolleeae. The sequence continues at coordinate 106,722 of NW_019396110.1, read as the reverse complement.
CTTATATTTCTTTATTTCATTTTTCATTCCTTCGTAATTCTATTCTTTAATTTTTAATCTTGGTTTTTTTGCTTTTATTTTTCTTTTTTAGATGAAAAGTTAAAACATTAATTCGTTTTCTTCATTTTCATTTTTTGTTTTGTTTTAAGATGAAAAGTCTAATTATATGCTAAATTCTTATCGGAAGGGTCTGTCATTGCCACTTTTGAATACAAAGTCACTTAAATTATATCGGAATAAGTTCATGAATTTCCGATAATTTACGAGGAACTTTGTTTGTTTGTTTGCTGAAAATTAAACCCATCACGATTATTCCACATATTGGAGAGTGCTACGAAAAGTAGGACTGTACATATATATGATATTGTTTGATTTTTTCGTTGTTTAATAAAGTTGATAAGAAGGATTTTTCGAAAACCGAGCACCGGAAAGGCCCACCAAATTTTTTCGTAGATACAGTTTGATGGTAGGGTTGTGGATGGATGATCGTAAATTTCGTAAAAAGTACTAGGGTCTGTCGAACGATTTTTGGACCTTCCCCGAGCCCCCCCCCCCCCCCCCCTCCTATCAATTTTGTACATGACCATTTATTTTTCAGCAAATTTATTATTATCTATTTTTTTGCTCTTTAGGATTAGGTTAGGTTAGGTTAGGATACTTTCTGGGCCGAGCGCTGCGGCTAGGATGGGCTTGGGGGCCGAGCGCTGCGGCCACGGGTTAGGATAAGTTAAGAAACTTCCTGTCAGACCCATGTACAAAATTGATAGGAGGGGGGGGGGGGGGTCCAAAAATCGTTCTCTAGGAATTTACCAAAGTATTATGGTTGTACAATTAAAATCACAGCTTTTACAATCCCAGCTCAGGACAGATTCCCAAATTCTTCAGAGTGATTGTACCTCTTGTACCAGACTTAATAAAACATGGAACTATCACAGGCCAACCTTGAAGAGTCAGCTTCTCATCATCAAAACTTAAGTATGCGTTTTTTCTTTTGAATTGGTGCCAGCCGTTGATTTTACTTAGATCTAAAGAGGGTTATTTCCTAGAGGATTTTGACCCCCTTTTCATAAAAAATGTACGTGATCAAAGAATGACTTGTGGCCGCAGCGCCCGGCCTCCTAGCCGAAGCACTCGGTCCAGAATTGTCAGAATTGGCATGTCTTAATCTAACTTAACTCTGGAATAATACAAAATATACCATTAACAGTGGGGGTTGGGTCAAAACCTTTTTTACAGATTTTGTGATTCTTTTAACAGAAGAAGAATTTTATAATTATTTTTCCCTTTTTTCTCTCATATTTTTGCTAAAACTTGATGATTTAAACCTGTAATATAAGATTTTCATCAGTTGATATTTGGACCCTTGGATCCGTATATTTTTCCAGATCCGGATCCAGAAAGCCAAAATGTTACGGATCCGGATCTTAATCACTGCCTGCAGGGATCTAACTTGAATCATAGGCTCAAGCATTGGTTCTTAAATTTAAAAGTGCCTCCATTGGATAACAAGATCAAGCATTCAAAATTATCAAACTAAATCTACACTACAGTTCTTATCTCTATTCTTCAAATCGTAATTTTTAAAGAATATTTAAATGGATAAACAATTTCTCTCTCTGTTTCGTAATGCCCAAGAATTTCAAAGGTCTAATAAAAGAAGAATAATAAAATCTTAAAAATTTGAGATTTCATAGCAGTTTTTTATTTTCAGAAAACCTGTTGTCCTGCCCTATTTGCTTGGATTTATTTGTCTCTCCGTCCAGAACAAAGTAAGCGGTTATCCAACATACATGTTTTATCATTACTGACATTTCGTCCAAACGTCTGTTACACTATTTTTCTTCAACAAAATGTTAATTTCTTTGAGGATCTTAAGATCTTGATTGCTGTTTTGCTGACGTATGAAATTTATCGTGCTTTTTCCCGGCGGAATAGAAGATCCACGATTACATTCGGGTAATTCGAGATGTCCACCCAACAAGATAAATATTTAGTGTTTGATAAATAAAATTACAACGCAAAATTTTGATGTATAGATTTAGAGAATAAAAACTCAAGTCTTTTACAAGTCGTGATTTTTTAAATGTATCTGTGTTCATGTGTTCTGTAAGTCCTGTATTGAATATCATATAAGAAAATGTATACAGTTGTGTTCATGTGTTCTGTAAGTCCTGTATTGAAGATCATGTAAGAAAATGTATACAGGTGTGATCATGTGTTCTGTAAGTCCTGTATTGAAGATCATACAATAAAATGTATACAGTTGTGTTCATGTGTTCTGTAAGTTCTGTATTGAAGATCATACAATAAAATGTATACAGGTGTGATCATGTGTTCTGTAAGTCCTGTATTGAAGATCATATAAGAAAAGGCAAAAAGAAGATTCGCTGTCCACTCTGCAACACTCCTGGTCTTAATAAAAGGTAAAATAGGATAAATTGGCAGTTTTTGTGATATAATTTTTCTATAAAAAAAACGAACTTTTTTCCCATTTTGAGAAATTTAACTTATCACTAAGATATTGAGATCCAATCGTAAATCACTACCAAAAAAGTATGATATCTAACTTTTTGATGACAGCAAAAACTTTCAACGTAAGAGTTGTTCACAATTTTTAATGAATACTGGTTATGTAGCTGGTAGTTAAAATTGCACCCCGCGACCGGAAAATTGCACTCCGCGACCGGCGGTTCCCCGGCGCTCTAACACCTTTGTACGTCCAACAACAATACTAAAATGATGAAAATCCGTGAACTATCTGAAGAAACATTACAGAACTGGATGTATAGAATTTCTAATAATCATCCCTAAGGAAAATTTGTAACTTAGGCTCCCGCAATACATTTATAGAGTTAAATGTCCGATACAGAACGATATCCTGACTTAAGATTTTATGTTTTTATCGTTAAAAATTGAATTTTTAGTTGTGGTTTCTATTAAAAAGTTCCGTGCGCATTTCCGCTTTACTGCGTTACAGAAAACAATAGAGATTCCTTCATAAAGCAAGCACTATTGAAGCTAGAAAAATTGACGACATCTTTCACATTATTGATCAGATAAAAGTATAAAGCATACCGTTGTAAATTGGGCATGCAGCTTTTTGGAATGGAGGATCACTTTTCAATTTAGAGGATTAGAGATGGATACAACGATGTCTCAGTTGGTAGATCTCATGAAAAAGTTAATCGAAGCAGAACGAGAAGATACCAACGGAGAGGTGAAGTTTATCTCATTTTCTTTACTGACAAAGGGTCAAACGACATTGGGTCAACCAACAAACGGTCAAAAACATGACAAAGAGCAGAAATGACAAAAATATTTTAAATTTTTTCTATAATTTTTTTATTTTAATACAGTGGTACGCGATTATATCAATAAAATGAAGACCATTTTCTATTTAAGTTTTGATTGTAGACAAGCTTTTATCGAATTACAAGTTTAAAGTAATCAAAGAAAAGCTTTTTTAATTGATAGCTTTCCCTGACTTCTATGTTTATGTGGATCCGTACTGTTTAACAGCTTGATATAAATCAAAATTGAAATGGTAAGTCGTCTTCATTGTATTTTTATAATTGCCTACCACTGTATTTAGATAATATGCTGTCTCACCTTATTTTGGGTTGGGTTAGGTTAGGTTAGTATAGGTTAAAACAGTTTCTGGGCCGAGCGCTGCGGCTAGGATGGGATAGGGGTCGGTTGCGGCATCTCAAATGTTAAATAATATGCTGACCTCGCGTTATTTCGGGAAGGTTAGGGTAAGAAAGTTTCTGGGCCGAGCGCTGTGGATAGGATTGGCTAGGAGGTTGAGTGCTGCGGCCTCTTAAATTTTAAATATTTTTTTCCCGCTTGTCGCACTTTTTGACCCTATGTCGTTTTACCCTTGGTCTAGTTTTTGACCCTATGTCTTTGACCTAGGTCGTTTTACTATATGTCGTTTGACCCTAGGTTCTTTGACCCTAAGTCGGTGAATCATCTATTCAAATAGATTGTTAAATAAAGTAAAATAAAATATTTTTTTAATGTTTCAGATTGACTTCATGAATGTTAGGGTTCGAAGGTAGGATTTTTTTAATTTAAATAAATATTTTGATAATTTAATTTGCTCTCAATCCACCATTGGGATTTTTTATACTCCCTTTTTCAAAATAGAATTCTGTTCCATTTTTCTAACAAAATATTCTATGCATAAAACGATTAAATACGGTTATCAACAATCTGCAAGATTTCAATTTTCAATTTGCATTTTTGTCCATGGTGATTTCCCTATACTCCATTTATTAAATTTAAATTCTGGGAAATTTTTCTAACAATAAAATAGTCAATGCCAGAAACGACTAAGAACGGTATTATTTGTCAATTATCAAGGATATCACGTGGATGTTCAAAGCAACGAAGCAAACAAGAAATGACAGTGGTTAACTCCAATACTTCAACCTAACATTCCCCTTTTCAAGTCCTGAATGACAATTTCCTTATAATTGTACTCCATTTATTCGACTATCTTTCTGTTCGAATTTTCTGATAGTTGGTTCCAAAAACAATCCACAATCGTATTTTTGTTAAGTATTAACTATCTCTGGAAGAGGAGCATTTGATTAACATAAAATAAATGAAATTTTGTCAGAGTTGGTTCCAGAGAGAGTAATGGAAGTCCTTTCAAACCTGGAGAATCCAAGTGGACTCCAGTCAAAGAAAAACTTACAAAGGTAAAGATCTAAAAATATATTTTTGCTAAAAAATCTTGGATCCGGGTTCTTTTATTTAGGGCGGATCCAGGATCCAGATCTGCGTCAAAATTAAATGGAATTCAACCACTGATTCTTAATTGGAATTGGTTGTCTTTTTTTAGTTGGGTTGGACACAATAAACGTCACAACGGGAGAACCTATTTATATTGTCAAAAATTTTGTGATAACTCACATTACCTTGGGAAGGGGTCGGTCAAAAGTACCAAAATAAATCAATTTGATCAATTAAGATTTGTTTCCAGGCAGGGAGAGAAGTCTGGCACAAGAATAAGCGAGGAACAGCTAAAACTTACTCAAGAGCTAGAAAAGGTAAACTCCGCAATTTAGTCATTTTATGACAACCTGAAATTATACACGATCAAAATCTGTGACCTGTAATAATTATAGTTTGTAGTAAAATAAAAAAAATAAAAAAAATAGGGAAAAGTAAATTTGATAAAATCATAATGACGGAATAAAATTTGATAAGTTGTCAGTCATATTATTCACGGTTTCAATACTTTGCCTTTTTCAATCACCTCCATATATTTTTTAAATACAGAGACATTAATTATGTGGGGGGGGGAGGGTGCTCATTAACTTCTGATTATTCATTAAATTTGCTATTTTAAGTCGATCTAATCAGATTAATTGATTATCGAACAGACACACAGAGATTACAACTTTATTTATACAGATAAGAAAGAAATGAGTATTTACGATTTTGTTTTGGTTAAGATCGGTTCCAAGACGAGGGTAGTCAAGTCTACCCTGGAGAAAGGGTCGAGGGGGACCAGGACACCTTCATACTCCAGGCAGAGGTTAATCGATTTTAGAAATCATTTCGGAAGATTTTTGAGAGAAAAAAGATCAGATACTAGGCTTCGATTTTGACTTTATTTGTTGCTCTTTTATCGATTTAGTCTTGGATCTTGAAAAATCTAAATATAAATTAAGGCAAATTATTTTCAAATCTAACATTCCATAAACCTTTCTTTATTGGGATCATGTGAGGTCCCACTAAAAGTTTGGGCCCGATCGGTTCAGCCGTTTTGACGTTTATCGGTTTCAAACAAACAGACAAGCAAAGTATATGAATATATGATTACTCCCCGGGTAAGTGTTCATCTGAGTGAACATTGTTCACTCGTTACACCCAGAAAATGCCACATAACAACAAATAGACAAACAAAAAGTATCTTAGTTCATAATATTTGCCTCAAAAAGCACTTAATTCTCGAAAATTGCCACAAATCGAGGTCTTACTCCTGCCACAAAATTTCTAAATGAACCACGGTCCCCGGGGGTGCATAATTCAAAGAATTTTTAAGAAGGGGGGGGGGATGGTTTTGTAGATCTGGTCGGAAAAATGAAAATTTCTTTAATAGGCAAATTTTATCACAATCAACTTATTGCTGTGTCTTTTTAGATTTCTTAAACTCTCACATACGTTTCAATAATGATGTTATAATCTAAGTTTGAAGAAATCTTGAGAAAAAGGAATCGAGTTTTTGCCAAAACTTATTTTCTTATCCTCATATATTTGTAATTTGATTTTTCAAACTATTTAAATATTATTTATTTTCCCAAATACAACTAAAGAAAACATGACTTTTTTCATTTTCTATAAAATATACAGGGGTTGCTATTCCTCCTGTTTCTGCCAAAGAAAAACTTGTTTTGTTTCCCTTGTAAACTATTAATTTCCCACAAATTCAAAAATTAAAATTTGTCTGTTTTATTAAAATATATAACTCCGACTTAAGGACAAGGCTATTCAACTTCCGCTGGTGGATAAACAAGACATGGTTCAACATTGGCTAACAGATGAGAACAGAATGTCCGGTATTATTTTTAAATCATAATTCAGAAATTAATTTTATTAAAATTAGTGCTTAGGATTCGGATCCAAGGGCAAAATATTAACCAAAAACTGCAAAACAAGATCTCACTTTCAAAACTAAATCTGAACTGTTGAAAAAAGAGAGATTATCAAAAATTTCCTTATCTCTGAACTAACGGTTCATCTAGTTGTTGCATAGAAATAATTGAAAAGAGAGATTATCAAAAATTTCCTTATCTCTGAACAAACGGTTCATCAAGTTGTTGCATAGAAATAATTGAAAAGAGAGATTATCAAAAATTTCCTTATCTCTGAACTAACGGTTCATCTAGTTGTTGCATAGAAATATTTGAAAAGAGAGATTATCAAAAATTTCCTTATCTCTGAACTATCGGTTCATCTAGTTGTTGCATAGAAATATTTGAAAAGAGAGATTATCAAAAAATTTCCTTATCTCTGAACTAACGGTTCATCTAGTTGTTGCATAGAAATATTTGAAAAGAGAGATTATCAAAAATTTCCTTATCTCTGAACTAACGGTTCATCTAGTTGTTGCATAGAAATAATTGAAAAGAAGGGAAAAAAATAATTCGAAAATTCTTTTTCTGTTTAAAAATCAGTAAATTATAAATTAATTTTCATGACCTGGATCCAGGATCCGCATTAAAATTTAATAGATCCTAAGCACCAATTGAAATAAAACAAATATTATGAATCTGATAAGGTACACGGACAAGTAGGAATGATTTAATATCATTAATGAATAAATTTACTTAAGACTCTTTTCTGTCATTATTATTAAAGAAAGTTTTATATAAAAAAATAAATATTCCTTAAATTGATCTCGAAAAATCATGATATGTCGAGTTTACAAAATTAGATGAATAATATTGTTCTGAACTCCGAAAGTCCACTGTACTACAAATTTTAAACAAATAATAAAAACCTGTAAATTAATCTGGTTTGTTAAGGTAAGTTTGTTGACCTCTCAAGTCAGCCTGCCGATTTCAGGGGAGAATCCACCCCCCAACCTTCAACTTCAGGGGAGACTGTGCCCTCACCCGACACCCCTAACATAACCCCTCTTCCTTATCCAAGGAAATTCTTTAAAACCCGAGGAGTTACACCAGGTACATTTTATTACAGGGGTGTATATATTTTCTTCAAAAATCATTCCCCCACCCCCTTTGAAAATCAATTTACTCCTAGAAGCTATATATTTTTTTAGGGATTTATTCGCTGAATAGGGGAAAATCTATGATTTTTAGGGGAAGGGGGGGGGATTTTCAATAGAATGTATGCTTCCTAAAATTTTAGAGGAAGGGGGGGGGATTTTCAATAGAATGTATGCTTCCTAAAATTTTAGGGGAAAGGGGGGGATTTTCAATAGAATGTATGCTTCCTAAAATTTTAAATAATGGAATCCCAAGTAGATATAAATCGTACGATATAATGTTTACATGAAAAAGATCAGATCTACATTGTATCTTATTCTTTATTTAGCTCTGTCAAAAAAACTACTGACATCTGTACCAACACCACCTTCAAGCAGTGCAGGGATGGGTAGAGGGGCTCCACCTTTAACCAGTGCAGGGAGGGGCAGAGGACGGGGAAGAGTAAGTGCAAGTGGCCGAGGGAAGAAAAAATCCTCCAGTCCTGTCAACCTTCCGAGCTCCTCATTTGATATATCGCAGGTTTGTAAATTTTCCTTCATATTTTTTAATTTTTTGCCACTGACAGGGTTTCTGAGAGGATGAGACTGTATGGACAACTATCAACTCTTTAAATATAACAACATGACGGTTAAATTAACTGAGAATTTCACTTATTATACTAAATGATTTAGCTTAGCATAAAAAACAAGAATGTAGGGTAACAGTTTAAAAAAAATCTGTAAAGTTGTCGTTGAAGTCTCATCTGTGGGGTCTGGGTACTGAGTAACCCTATGGATACTATACCCCTTTAAATTCTTTTTATTAACCGGTTTACTCCTCCACCTTAATTTCTTTTTCTTGGATGCATAAAAGACATTTTTACAAAGAAACTGCAATTGAAAATGTTAAATTTTGACCTAGGAAACTAGGAATTATCCGTAATCAGACATTTTTTAATGTTTTAATGTTGTCATTTGATTTGATCGGACTTAACACTGTACAACTTAACAAATAGAAACTTCAGGAAACTTGAGATAATATTACTGTTCAGGATTTGCCAACGATAAGCCAGGCTGTAGATGTGAACAATACCTTTGATAAACTTTTCACAGATAAAATTACAACAAAGCCGCCCCAGCAGAATAAGGTCTAATTTTTTAATGGGTACACTTGGAGACATTGGGCTGTGTCTGTCAAAAAATTAGAATTAGCCCAGATTAACTTTAGAGCTGAGATTTAAAAGATTAAACCAAAATAAAACCCGGCTTAAGTGTTAATTTACGCCCAAGTGAAGACTCGAGTTTTAGTTAGACTTTGTTTCAGAGAAAACCTACGACCTAGTTTTAGTTTATGTTCGGTCGGGCTTAACTTTAAAATCTCAGCTTATGATAGATAACTCAGATGTTTCTACTGTTTTTGATATAATATTTGTCTGGTCTGTGAGTTTGTTTCTTCTTATTATATGTCGAAACGGCTGAACCAATTGACACGATTTTCATTTCTGTATTTGACATGGCCACTGGCCAGGGATGGAGTAAGGCCGGTTGGGATTTTCAAATGCCCTGAAAGTAATGTTCTTGTTCTTGTTTCAGACTCCTCAATTAAAACAAAAAACCGCGAATTTTTTTATGTTATACAAATTCTTACTTGAAAAAAAGAAAATTAAACATTCCCTTTAAGTGCATTTATTAAAGGGACTGTTCAGCTTAATTTTATGTGACCCTCCATGCAAAGATGGCAATGCCAGATTTACAATGGTACCCTTGAAAGCTTTGTCTAATCAAGTAAGAATTATAAATCCATGTGTTTGTTTCGAAAACTGTTATATTAGTTTAAGGCTTCTCTGCAAAAGTAACTTGCGCTAATTGCTTTTTTTTCTTATAGCAAAGACTCGAGAAAATATCCTTCAAACACTTATCGAGTCAGAATAATGACATCTAGGATGAGGTTATAGTTTTAATGACACCGCTGTAAATTGGGCATTGTCATCTTTGGATGAAGGGTCACTGAAAATCACGGTTACAGTCCCTTTAAGTTGTTTAATTTGTTTAGAAGAGTACAGCTGCTGGTCAAGCTAAACATAAACCTGGAATATTCTGGTCTCAAGTCTCCGACCTAGACTCTAGCTTGGAACTCTTAGCTCCGGATACTACAGAGACTTTGATACACTCGCTCAACTCTCCGAATATACTAGGTTAGTCAAAACCGGTGGTATCAGGTGCAGGGGTATATTTTTTCAAGATAAACCCCCTCCCCCTGAAATGATTTTTTTAATTCGACATTTATGTCTTGTAAGTTTATTTCAATAAGCTCTTCAGTGTAAAAACTTCTAAATCAAAGAGGAAAAAAATATCAGTATATGCAAAGAATCATAATGAATAAGAAATAAGATAACTGAAATTCGAAAGGCAAAGTCTAAAATTTTCACAGCCCATTAATGCATTAATTTCTCCAATTAAAGGAAAGAAATCTCCAAAAGAATACATTTGAGGACGAATGGGGATGGGGGGGGACCAATGATAACCATGTACAAAATTGGTAGGAGGTGGGGTCCAAAAATCGTTCTTTAGAAAATTACCAAATGATGTTGTTTTTCTAAGTTTAAACGTGTTAAATTATAATAAATTCTATGTTTTCCTGTAGGGAACCTGCAATTGAAATTAATAGTTTTTAAAACTATAAACATTGATATCTTATTCGCACTTGATCCCAGTATTTAAGGGCACCATTGTGAATCCTGAATTGCCATTTTTACACGGAGGGTCACTTGAATTAACGCTAACAGTCCCTTAGAATATTATTTCTAGCTCCGACTGGTTTGGATGAAGATGAACGAAGGAAGAAGTATTCGGGGAAAACTCTGACAGAAATGCTAGAGGAAGGATTGAAAGCAGAAAAGGAAGAACGGGAGAAAAGAAAACGAGTCTCGTGGCAGGATACTCCCAAGGTAGAGCCATATAATAATAATTCCCGATAGATAAATATAGTTTGAAGGATTATGAACCTAAAATTTGCATATTTTGCCCCTGGACCCCGAACCAAGAGACAAAATGTTTCCCAGCTTTTTGTTCTTAAAATATGGAATTTGCAAGTATTAACTTCCCTTTATATCTCCTCGCTAGCCATTCGAGTTTAATAAAAGAACCGGTTTGTCTGAGAGAGAAAGTCGTCTTTGTAAAAATGTGCTAATTTGTTGAATCATGATTGAACACGACAAACGTTAATTTCTTGCTAATTCTAAAATCATAAATTTTCGTATTTTATTACTTAATGACTGACACATTTTGATTTATCGGGCTGTTGTTACTGAAAAAAAAACGGTTAAATAGTGTCCATGCAAAGGTATCATACCTTTCCGCTGGAATTCTAAACGATAAATCGGCTTTTTCTGCGATCATAAATATATTTAAAAATAAGACTATTATACCAATGAACACCTTGTAGGCTAATTAGTTTACCATGAAATTACCCAAATTAGTGGACGATCCCTGTAATGACCCGAAACTTAACCAAGAGAATTGAATAGAATTAAATTATTCATTAATCATGAAAAATAATAATCGTTTTTTGTTTTAATTAGCTAATTTTTTGACACAAGGAAAATAAGAATTGTGTTGTTCAGGAAGTTGAGAATAATAATGCCGAGGATAAAGTTGAAGAGGTAACTGTGGTTCCAGAAACACCTCTTGACAAACCCCCAAAGCTTCCTTTATCCAAGACTAATCTGATCTCTGAAAGCTTTGAGAGTCTGCAGAAACCTGGACATCCATCCAATCTAGAGACTGAATCCTTCCCAAGTATTATCTCCGGGTCCCAGGAGGATACCAACAGGAGTTTGAGGAAATCCTTCCTGCTAGATGTTGATACTCAGGAACTCAAGGTAGCAATTTAATACGGATAGTTACTGTGTTTTTTTTTTTGGGGGGGGGGGAGTTGAAAAGTTAATGTTTTTTTCTGAAACCTCCACAGTGAACGTTTTAAAAGTTATTCAATAAGTGCTCATAAGATAGAAACTTATTTAGGCTTCAATGGAAACTTCCAATTAGAAAGAGTGAGTGAATCTTACGGAGAGGTTTAAAAATGGCTTTCCCTTGATATTAAGAATTGTAAAATGGAATATTACCTAGGAGAATGCGGAACCAATGGATACTCTAGAACTGATTCAAGAGCTCTCAAATTCAGAAAATAAGGAAAAAAGGTAGTTTTTACAGTGCATTGAAATGAATATTTTCTTTGGTGTAAGTGTTATTTCTAACCACATGGCTAAATGGTAGCATCTGCAAGCTCCATTTTAAGATGTTCAAAGGCCGAATTTAAAGAATTTGAGTAGCAGCCTTAATTTGAGACACGGCTCAAATATAGTTTGTTTCATTTAAAATTCTATTCAATGTTTTAAGATTTAAACCGACGCTCAATTTAAACCGGTTTTTGGAAGATTTGAGACGCGGCTCAAATTCATTAAATTCGGACTCTAGTAAGATAAGTGGATTAACTATGTCTCTCGCTGTACATCAACTCTTGAATAGCGAGACATATCTAAACATTGCACGCTTTGTTAAACCACTTCTCTTGTGCACCGTTTCAAACATGTTGTTGCGGTTCAACCATGTCTTGCATTAATAAAATCTGGTCCCATGTTTATTTAATAGAAATAGACAAAATTGAATATATTACAAGGCATACAGGAAAATATTTAAACCGACGGTGTCGGGTATGTGGTTCAACTTTTTCTCGCGTATCATTGAAACTTGTCCCTGGTCTCTAAGGTCCATGGACCTTGGTCTCTTGTTTCCTGAACCTTGGTTCTTGGTCCTTTGTCCTTTGTCCCTGGTCCATGGACCCTGAACCTTGGTCCCTTGGACCCAGAACCTTGGATCAGGGTCCGGATTCAGCCTAAAAATGCGCGCACTTTAAACAAGAAAATTTGACCATATAGATTCTAATTATATTTTACTTGCTGAAGGTTTGACGGAACCGCTGTCAAGAATTCTCGACTATCTCGGAGGAAATACAGAACAGGTATTACAATAATATTTAAAGTTATTTCTTTAAGTATAATATTTAAATATACGATAGAATATATATATATATATATATATATATATTGAAATTACATGGGTGTACACTGTACACTGTACAGTAAGGGGGAGTGAATTTAAAAATTTCATTACAGAACTACGGCGAAAGTAAATTCTTATGTAAAAAACAATTCTAGGAACAATTTCTTTTTTGACACTTTTTGATTGGAGGTCGTCTTCGTAAGCTGGCACTGCAATAGTTTACCTAAATGTACTCTTTTTTGAGATTGGTGATTTTGCAATAAGCATGCAATAAGCTTCCAATTGCTACAGCGATGGGCACTTCTAATGTTAAAAACAATTCTAAGAACAATTTCTTTTATAACACTTTTTGGATTGGAGGTCGTCTTCTTGTGCTAAATGGCACACAGATCCAGAAAAAGAGTACATTTAGGTCAAAAATATCAGTGCCAGTTAGCTTTAAGAAGACGACCTCTAATCAAAAAGTATCATAAAAGAAATTGTTTTTAGAATTGATTTTTACAGTGGAAATGACTATCGCCGTGAATATTGGAAACATATTGCATGCATATTGCGAAATAACAGATTTCAGAAAAAAGGTCTATATAGGTCCAAACTTGCAGTGCCCGTTAGCTAACGAAGACGACCTCTAATCAAAAACTGTCATAAAAGAATTTGTTCTTAGAATTGTTTTTTTTGCATAGAAATGGACTATCGCTATAATGATTGGAAACATTTTACTTGTGTCACAGATCTCAGAAAAAAAGACATAAAGGTCAAAACTTGCAGTGCCATTTAGCTAACGAAGACGACCTCTAATCAAAAAGTATCATAAATTGTTCTTAGAATTGTTTTTTTTACATAAGAATTGACTTTCGCCGTAATGATTTCAAGCAGATTGTTTTATTTTTGGAAATTCACTCCCCCCTAGTGTACAGGGTGAGCAAAAAAAGTTGAAGAGCAAGATCTTGCGTATAATTGAGCATTTTTTGGGTAATTTTATTTTTGACAAATATGTATCAAATTCAATTTTTTTCTATAAGCAATCTGTTGACCATTTTTAATAAAAATTAGATGAGTAGAAAACTTAAATGCGGGAATATATTATTTTTATCACGCCTTAAAATCTTAAACAGATCAGATGAGCAGTTTTAAAGAAAATGCGCTAAATTGAATAATAATAAATAATTTTTTCAAGAACTAAATTGCTAATTTTCTGAATTCAGTTTAGTGCATTTTCTCCGAAACTACTTATCTGATCTGTTAAAGATTTAAAGGGTGAAAGAAATAATATACTCCCGCATTTTGTTTTTCTACTTCTCTAATTTTTAGTTAAGAAAAAGTTGTAATGTAACTTGGTAATTGTGTTAATTCTCATTTACAATATTAGACGATGTGTGCAGTACTCCCGGGAAATCAAGCGTTTTTGAAAAGGAAATCAAGTCTCCTTTGCCAGAAAAAGCAATCGAGTCTCCTAGAAAATCGAGTAGATCCATGGATAAAAGCGAAACCATCAAAAAAGTCGACTCTCCCGAAAAATCTACGAATTCTAAAAGTCCTGATAAAAAGTCCAAATCTTTATCTCCTGTAAATACTGCAAATGTTGAGGCAAACTCCATATCTCCTCTTGAATCTAATATTGAAGATAGGAAAACATCTTTATCTCGCGGGAAGTCTTTCCAGTTAGAGAAAGAAACGTCTGAATCCAGTAAGTTAAACGAAAAGTCCCCGGAGAAATTGAACCAAGGAGATGAGACGAGGAATGGTTCAACCACCAATACGAGATCAAAGATTCACGAATCCCCTTCTAATAGATCTTACATCAGAAACAAAACGACCACTACTCCATCTAGAAATCCGAGAACAGCTTCCTCATTAAGAAGTATTAAAGTGTCCACACGACTATCGCAAGGAGCGTCTTCTGCGATATCTCAGTCCCCTAAGAGCAGCACACCGAGGAGTAAACACAGGTTCCTCAAGAAATCTCCGAAACGTCTGAACAAAAAGGCAACTATTCGACGATTATTATTCGCCTTCAAATCTTTCTCATCATATGTAATATATTTATTCAAGTTTGAGATTATTACATCATTGCCTTAAACCTTTTTATTTTTTCATTTAAATCTTTTTAATATCTTAATCTTTTTTATTTTCATTTATTTTTTTATATTTTTTTACTACAATCCGTTTTCCGACAAATTTTGTAATTTAACAATTAAATAGATGAATTGTTAGGGGAGAGTGAAGTTTAATCTGTTGGGACGGATTAAGATAAGTCCTCGTAAATCAACAAGAGAGAAGGTGTGTTCCTATCTTCAACTTGGACTCCTGGCTTCAAACATACCAGGTAGATTATCTATATATATATACATTGCTTGTCTGTTTTTTTGTTTTATTGGTTGTTTGTTTTTAAACAATTCATGTCAAAACGGCTGAACCGATCGGGTCCAATTTTTTTGTGGGACCTCAAATTTGGATTTTTCAAAATCCACGAATTAAAATCGGTAAAAGAGAAACTTTAATAAATAAAATCGAAGAAAGCGCTATGGAAGCCTAAAATAAAAGTTTAAAATTAAAGTATGAAAGTATTCGATGTCTCTGTATACAATTTGATTAAACAAGAAGGGCCGTACAAGTTTTCTGTCTGTGTGTATTTCCAGCCGTAAAAGAGAACCTTGGGGTTCAAATTCATTATTTAAGGCCAATGACAAAAAAGACGTTTTCATAGAATTCACTTTTACAAACTTTTGATAGAAATAATTGTAATTCTCTAAGCCCAAACAGTCCAGGGTTAGTTGTTGGAGCTACAGGAGATGATACTTTGACTGTAGGTTGATTGTTAGTGATGATAATAATAATAATACCGATCAGTTCATGACTAAATTATGATTTATCTGTATAGTTACCCCTTTCATTTTTCCTAAACACTCCCCTTAAAAATGTTAATACAGTTGCTCCAAGTCTGCGTGCACTTGTCCAGAAAAAGAGAGAACACCAGGGCCATGTGGAAATCAATCAACTGCAAAAGGTTAGAAACAGATTTTGTTTTTTTACTTAAGATTTGAATAATTTTTAGATTTTTTTATGTTCTTGAATTGTTTCTGATAAAAAGATAATCATAAAATATTTAATATTTCAACGCAATTTGAGTGACCCTCCATTTTAAGTGTTACAAGCTTGCCAGATAAGTCAATTTTTTTATATTTGTCTCCAAATTTTCTAAATAAATTGAAAACAAATATATACATTTGAGAAACAATGATAAAGATTGCGATACATTTTGTCGATTTTCTACCCTGGTTCTGATGAAATTGCAATATAGAATTATCAATTTTTAAAAGAATACCCACTCCCACAAAACTTCCATAATTTTGACTTAATCATGGCCGGGTTCCGTCGGGCATGAAACTCCGATGGTAACTTTAAAATACATCGTGAGTCCTTTAAATCAGGTTTATTTTCAGGTTGAAAGTTGGTTGACTAGACTCGAGACTGGATCAGTGCTTGGCACTGTAGAGGATCAACCTGTTGTAAAGACTAGAGAAATTCTAGGCAAATCTGTAGAACACAGGCAGGGGATATATTTTTAAAAATTTATTTCTCCCCTTTCGCTTTTGCCCCCCNAAAATCTATGGGATTTTCACTGAATTTTTGGGGAAATTGATGAGTTTTTAGGTGAAGTGTTGATTGCACGTAAAGTCCAATCGTGTTCTTTTTCTAAATATTTATCCCTGGACATAGACTGAGTCAGATATTCGGGAAAAGGGCAGAAGAGGAGAGGAGTGTATGTGCCGAAGGTGTAGGTCCTAATCTACTTCAAAGACATCTGAGCACCATAGATGATGAGCAGCTAGTCACCAAACTAAAACCGGTGGATGGTGAGAATGATGCAGAACCAAGTAAACAGATATCTCAACTTCCTTCTATTCATGGATCCTTGACTCCTCCTCTAGAGAACCTGGAGAACCTGACACAGCTTCAGAGAGAGTTAGAATTAGATCTCATAAACAGAGGATTAATCACACCTAGTCCGATACTAGATAAGGCTGGGGGGATGGAGGCTGAGCTACCAATGCTAGAAAACGAGGATAGCAATGAATTGCCGGACCCAGCGAAACATACTTCCTTTATGGCAGGTCTGATTTATCCCCCTTAAAACTTTTTGCGCTTCACATTGATATTTTTAGAAATATTCCTTAAGAGAGTAAAGAAGGGGGGGGGGGGTTCAATGTTTTGATGTGCACTGTGCAGGCATTGATTTTTGAATTTAAGTTAATTATATAATGCAACATTTTAAACAGGTTTTCTTAGAATTACAGTTTTAAGAAAATGTATTTTCTAGAAGTGCTCGGAGAAGAAAAGTGCTCCCTATACTCCCAAGATCGGGAAACTAGAAGCCAGGAGATAAACAGAATAGCTCTTCAAGAGTTCAGATCAGAGGTATTGAGATTTAAGATCATGATTGGGACTTGTAAGTTTTATTCCATTGACCCTCCAGGCAAAGATTACAATGCCCGATTTACAACGGTACCCTTGAAAGTATTAAAGAATTAATTTTCTATTGTGGTTCTCTGGAAAAGTGTCAAGGTCATTTCTTGCTAATAAGATTCAAAAGGGAAAAATTATCAGAATAAAACACTGTAATAGTCAGAAAAACGAAGTTTATTTCCAGATTTTTGATCAGAGTATTGTAAATCTGTCACTTAAAATTACGATAACAGTCCCTTTAAAATAAGAATGAGGGTTTAAGATCAAAGGTATTGGGAATCAAGCTCAGTCAAGATTGAGTATAGACAAAGCAATGTATAAACAGAATTTGGATTAAATGCAAATTAGGTTAAAACTCGTTTTTGCAGTTCAAAATCTAGATTAGGATTGCATTAAAGTATTTGGGGTAATTGGTTAGTATTAGGGATTAGAATCATGATTAGGGCATAAAGGGACTGTTCAAGTGATTTTAAGTGTCCTCAATAAGATGTATATTATACAACGATTCAAAACGGTTCCCTTTAAACCCTGATAGAAAAATAAAATATGGAATATACCTTTTATATGTTAAGTTTTTACCTTCCTTCTCTCTGTTGGTGAACTGCAAATAAAAGAAAAAAATCACGTAAACAAGGAGAACTCCACTATTTTGCTCAAATTAAGGCTTAAAGGCATCGTTGTGAACGGAAACTCTTCTAGAGAACCACTTGAAATTATTTTAGCAGGCCCAATAAATCTGGATGAGATTAAATTAGGATTAGTGGATAGAATATGAATTGGATTTTATTTAAATTCAGAATTTATTTTCTTTAGAACGATGTTATTGTTGGGGAACCTCTCAATCCCTCCGGTTCTAGCAGTATCGGAGGAAAAGCTTCCTCCAACTCTAGTTTCGGAGGACGTCCCCAGACCAAGCGCCAGATCTGCTCTAGTAGTAGTAGTAGTGAAGCTATGAGGAGTGTGAAGAGACGACGTATTAACGTAATAGAGAGTGAGAGTGAGGAGAGCAATGATGCTCAGAATCAGATACAGGATATCCAAACACAACATACACCCAAGGTAGGATATCGATTTTTTTTTACTAGGGCTCAGGATCTATTTCATTTCTATGCGGATCTGGATCCTGGATCCGCCCTGAGAAAAAAATGGATCCGGATTTTTTGAACAAGTTTAAATTTTATCAATTTTTCTTCTTTTTTCTCTCTTTATTAAAAAGTTTTTATTGATTTTCAGAGCAAACTTTTTAAAGCAGACTTCGGTTCCGTTTGGTCCAACGGTTCCGCATCCTAAGCACTGGTTGCTACTTAAATTTTTCAGCTTTAATCGGATTTTTCTCAATTTTTTTCCGCTCGTTAAATGGACTGAAGATGGTAAGTTTAAGCTAAGCAAATAGGGAAATCTAATTTTTTATTTATAATCTCCATTTATCGATGTTTCGGTACAAGTCCAGTTTCGGTTGCGTTTGTTTACAAACAACCAATATACAAGTGTACAGCCGGCAAAAATGAGTTCATTGTATATTACGGAATTTGGTGTATTCTGAGTTCAAATCTTCTACTGGCCTTACCTACCTGGATGCGCGGGATATCGAATAAAGATAAAATTGATCTGAAGATTATCAAAAGATTGAGATCAAGCATTAATCTCGATTTATACAATACAAGAAAGAGTTCTCATATTTTGTAATAAATGCAAGTAAATTCTTCAAATTTGCTTAATTTTAAAAAGATTTTTTTATGGTTTCAGGTTTTTTAAAGATTTATGTGATGTCCTAATTGTGAGTTTCCAGGTTGTTGATAAACTGCCAAAAGCTGGAGGAACTGGTTCCCGAACCAAGTTTGAAAACACTTTCAAGGATCTGAATGAGTCCCTGGACATCGAGGATTCTCAGGACACAAACAACAAGGAATCAAGGTCTGTTTTATCAGGGGTTTATATTCAATGATTGAGGGGGGGGGGGCATATTGTAAATCAATTGGCAATTCACCTCATCCACATACTACGCCAATAATAAATTTAGTTCCAATTAAACTCAGTATTTTTTTTCCTTGTAATTTAGTGAGAGTAAAAACCCCAAAACAAATTTTTTTATACCGGAATTATTTTCTTTCATTTTTATTGTGCTTGTACTTATGTCCTTTTACTCATGTCTTCTTATATTTTAATTCTTGTGCTCAAGCGTGTGAGCTTATACGCTCATATTGTTCCAATTATATTGTCTTCCATGTTTTTTTTTTATTTCTTCGCTTAGTTTTTCTAGAACTTAAAAAATCGCTGTAGTGTAAAATTTAAAAATGTGGTTTCACTTTACATTTTTAACTTGATCTTGATGCTGTCAATGTCATGAAAATCATATCCAGAGATTAGATCTTTTATGTGAAGTATTGTGTAAGTCTAGGATGTGAAGTATTGTGTAAGTCTAGGATGAAGATCAATGCTTAATCCTGAGATTCACATTATTTCAGATCTTATTATTGCTTTAAGATATAAATTTTAGAATTTGAATATATTTTGTTTGTATCTAGGAGTGGGAGAAAGACGGGGCGAAGAAACATTACTCGTACTCCCTTGGTTGAAGTTTTAAATACTAACAAATTGGATCGGAAACAGGAGAGCAGAACCCCTAAAAGTAAGTTTGAACAGGAGAGCAGATCCCCTAAAAGCAAGTTTGAACAGGATAGCAGAACCCCTAAAACCAAGTTTGAACAGGAGAGCAGAACCCCTAAAAGCAAGTTTGAACAGGAGAGCAGAGCCCCTAAAACCAAGGTTGAACAGGAGAGCAGAACTCCTAAAAGCAAGTTCGGACAGGAGAGCAGAATCGTCCAAAGCAGACGTGACCAGGAAACCATCAAAAATCATGGCGATATGGAAGAAAACTCCGTTTTTCATTCAGAATTGGAGTTTGAACCTCTGATTCCACCAGCAGAGACCAACACGCAGTCCATCTCACTTCTCTCCGATCCTTCTGGAAGGAAAAAAAGAAGTCTTAAAGCAAATCCAGGCGAGACAGAAAGATATGCGGCAAGTGACGGAAGTGAAACTGAAAATAACAATACTCAGGAAAGAAAGCATTTCATAGTCTAATGTTGTCAAGGATATCGTTCTAGCTTCCCATTTCCTTTAAAAAGTTTTTTTTGTTTCTCAACACGTAAGACAATTTTCAGGGTTTCATTAGAAAGTTGCAACTTATTCGGAAATGACTGACATCTTGGGTACGTAAAGCTAAGTATATAAGTTTAGTAAATAAGTTTAAAAAGTTGAGTTAAATTGTTCATTTTTATTTTCTCTTTCTATATTTTGATCGTGTTAAAATTGTTTCTTTTGTTAATTTGAAATTTTATATGCTGGGTCTAGGAGCTACAGACTGCACTGACAGGAGCAGTGGGTACATTGAAATCTATGAAGGAAAACTTCCATCAGAGTTTACAGGTAGGTACATATATATATTTTTTTTNATTTAAGCACAGATTTACTTTGCTTGAATAGGTAAGGTAAGGATAGGTAGAAAGATTAAGATTTTAAGAATCACCAGCTGAAGGGCCCGACGTTGCCCGTGGGAAAAAAAAATTGGGGGAAGAAAAAAAAACAATTTCAGGGAGAAATTCATTTTTTTAGCCTGTAACACCTCCCGGCCACCCAATCGGTCCAGCCATTTGGCCGCCTACACGCAACATATATATACGAATGTCTTGTTTTATTATATAGATTGAATCTTTTTTATAAATATGGGGTGAGGGGTCAGTGTTGCGTCCAATTTACAATTTTAGCAAAATTGGGAATCAATGCGACATCTATGTTTTCTTCTTTTTGAAAAGGGAGTCAGTTAAGAGTTACCGACACGTGACTATATTATTATTATTATCATTATTATTGTTATTGTTATTGTTATTGTTATTGTTATTGTTATTGTTATTGTTATTGTTATTTTTATTGTTATTGTTATTATTATCATTATTATTATCATTATTTTTTTTTAACCTGATAAGATATTAAAGGGTACCGTTGTGATTTGGGCATACCTATCTTTAAACGAATAGAAGGCTCACTTGAGATTTCAAAGACACTTACAATAATTTTATTGTCTTTATCTCTAGGTACTAGGCAGTCCTAACCAGACTGTGAATGAGAAAACTCCTGGAAGTATGATGATTCAAATAGAAACTGATCAAGTTGACACTGTAGATGATACTCCAGCAGCTGTAGCTGATCTTGATGCTGATACTCCTGGAGTTAGCGAAGATGATGATGACATGTTCTCAGCTACACCTGATGAGCCAAGCAGGTAGAACTAATTTATCATCCTGACTGTGATAAGTAGATCAGCTAGGTTTTGAATGAATGTTGATGATATAACTGTCTACGCCTCTCTTGAGAAGTAGTTTATAACCCTTCCGCCAAAAAGGTGCTAAAATTATTAATCTGAGGCCAAATTTATAAAATTTTAACCGCGCAGTTGAACCGCCAAGAACCGGTTCCAATTGACCATTGGCTCAAATCTCGAAACCTTGAATAACTCTCTTTACCTTGTTTTATTACTTCTTGCTATACAAAAAATTTCGACTTCAGGTCCAGGAGTTAAAGTTTTCTTTGAAAATGATTAAATATTGAACGTAATGTCCTTGTTCGGTTGAACAGAGCAGCAAGTTTAACGTATAGGGGAGAGGAAATGTAATAAACGCTTGCTTTCAACCACTAAAAGAGAAAAGGATTCATTTAAAATCTTCAATCTTTGCCTTAAGATTTTTTTAATGTGTTATTTATTATCATTACAGGGGTGTTAATAAATGACTTTTGGGGTGAAAAGTTTTAAAAAGAATACAAAAAACTTCCGTTTTGATGTGCAATTTTTTTGTCCCCAGAAGACTAAAATCATTCTTAAGAATCCTGTATCATTAATGAAATTAGATTGCCGCTGAAGATTATGAGGGAACCAGGACTAACAATGGTTGAGGAGGAGGAGCTAGAACCTGGAAACAAGGAAACAGAATCAGGATGGAAAACATGTCAAGTCGGAGAGACCGAAGAGATTAGTTCAGCTCCAGTGGATTCCAATGAGCCCGGGATCGAAGTCCCAGACACTGAAGATATTCTAGGAGAAGAGTTCATGCAAGAAGTCCTAAATGCGGAGTTTAAGAACGGAGAAGATGTTGAGAAGACTAGCTCAAACTATTTATCCCAGGTAAGGCCCTCCCCCACTTTAAAAAAAAAACTATTTTTCTCTTTTGTTTGTTTAGAATGTTTGCCATTAGCAAATTTTTTTCTTGCTTAAATTGGGTAAATTAGTTATTTTTTAAATAGAGGGGGAAATTTTCTGTTAAGGACCAATTTTTAGAAATAAGAATATAAGAAATGCAGATGCTTTCTTCCTGTCCACATATTCTATAATTAGCAAATCCATTGCCCACACTGCTGAAAATGGACCATCAGGTTTCAAGTCAAAACACCTCAACTTTTTCTTTGGATTCTGTTTATATGCAGAATACTGAGTTATATTCTCATTTTTTAGAAAATGCAACCTAGGGAATTTTGAGCAAATCAATTTTTTAGAAATTGTAGAAATCAAGTACATTCACACATTCTTAAATTAAACAAAAATTTCATTTCAAGACTTTTATCTGCTTCTTCTGGGTTTTTGGCGATATTTTTTGAACAGTATATGGCATGGCTACAAATTTCTTTTATTTTTCTTTAACAATCATGAAACTGATTGTTGCAAAAAATCAAACCCCTAGCTCAACTGCCTGACTGTCAAAATTCGGCCCGAAAAAGTTTTTTTTAATGTAATTTTTAATTATTTTACTTGAAAAAGTCTTTTTTAGGCAGTAACTGGGCAATTATACAGTTCACCTTCTGTACTTTCTTTAAAATGGATTTAATTTATATTCCCTAGGTGGCGTTTTCTGAAAATTTAGATTAAAACTCAGAAGCCTGCATATTAATATACTCCGAAAAAAATTAGGTGTTTTGAATTGAATCCTGATGATTCATTTTCAGTAGTGTGTGCCGGTAATTAAGCCATTTTTAATTTTTGTAAGTTTTTGTTTGATCGTAGGAATTGAATAATTTCATTTATTTACAAATTTTTGTTAATAAAGATGAAGCTCATTCTCAAACCGATTTTTAACATTATTATGTTTTAGTTTTTGCTTTACTTATTGCATTTGCTCAGAAATAATGTAAAATTTGTGAAATTTTGGATTAATATTTTTTTTCTAATAATAATTTGCTATCAGTGTGCACAATTTTAAGAAAATCTATGACATTTACTTCTATGGGGTGGTTGACTTTATAAAAAATGAGCCTAAACTAAGTTTTGATTAAAGAAGAAATAGGTTCTCAAGTATGTATTTAATCCAGGTGAACTCTAAAAAGAAGAGTCCTGAGAAACCAGTTTACCAGGCTGACACGTCAAGCTGGAATTTTGTACTCTCTAATATATCTCAGCAGGATAGGCCTACAGTTAACAAGTAAGTTTTATCCCTGTACTTTGTGACCTTTGTATTTGATATATTTAGGTTTTTATCTCTTTATCTGATATGTTCAGGTTTTAAACTCTGTGCTCTATGAACTTTGTATCTGATATTTAGGTTTTTATCTCTGTACACTATGAACACTATATCTGGTATATTCAGGGCTTTTATCTCTATCTTTTTTCAGGTTTTTATCTCTGTACTCTATGAACCCTGTATCTGGTATATTCAGGGCTTTTATCTCTTTGCTCTATGAACCCTTTATCTGTTTTTAGGTTTTTATCTCTGTACTCTATGAACCCTGTATCTGGTATATTAAGGGTTTTTAGCTCTGTTCTCCTTTATCTCTGTATCTGTCTTCTGGTTTTATCTTTGTACTCTATGAACCCTGTATCTGGTTTATTCAGGGCTTTTATGAACCCTGTATCTGTTTTCAGGCTTTTATCTCTGTACTCTATGATCTATTAATGCTTTTATATCTGTACTCCTTTAACTCTGTATCTGGTTTCAGGTTTTTATCTCTATACTCTATGAACCCTGTATCTAGTAGCGTGGATAAGAGAACTACTCATATAATTGTCAACACTGATGAGGATCTTTTGGCTCAAAGAACTTTAAAGTATTTACAGGTAAACTAGCTGTGATGTCGGTTTATTATAATTGTCCCTATCTTACCCTAGAAGTATGAACTATTGGAACATCGGAAACTTTAACTAGAATTGAATCCTATATATGCATTTTGAATTTTAATTCAAGATAAGCAAAAATCTGTACACTGTACTGTACTGTACTGTACTGTACTGTACTGTACTGTACTGTACTGTACTGTACTGTACTGTACTGTACTGCACTGCACTGTACTGTACTGCACTGTACTGCACTGCACTGCACTGTGAACACATTCCAGGGCGTATGCCGAGGATTAACTATAGTCTCCCATCTCTGGTGTGAGAAAAGTATAGACGAAGGAAGACTACTGGATCCACTGAACTTTGAGGAAACCCTTAATAATAATAAACTTATACTAACTTCTTGCATTTTTACATTTGTGATAGTGGCTGATAGTCCCTGTAGACTAAAGGAGTAATTTCAGGTGACTCCATGCAAACATGGCGATTCACAAGGAAACCCTTGACACTTTATCTGATCAAATTATAATTCCCGTTGTAGAAATCATTTTTCTAAATGATCATTTTTTTTTAAATTAAAAAATTTGAAATATAAGTTAAACTTGATAAGACAAAGCTTTTAAGGGTACCGTTGTGAATTGGGCATTGCCATCTTTGCATGGAGGGTCACTTGAAATTACGCTTAAAGTCCCTTTTAGTACTGAACACATTATAAACCTCCATATCTTTGTTTACAAAGTGTACTGCAGTATCTGGGTGGAATGTAAACAAAACATAGCCTGAGTAGCTAAAAGTGTGTTAACTAGAGATAAGAGAGTATAGAGATCTATTAAGGTTAGAATATGCAATATTTTCTACAACAGATTCCACTGTGTACAGCTGAAGTACATGACCGATAAGCAGAAGTCTATTCTCATGGATATTTTTAACTTTAATAATTTATTTTAATTAAATTTTACAATATTTTTAAATTTTAATATGATATCAGATGGAAACATTTTGAGACTTCTATATTTCTTGTTTTTAATTCTTTCTTCTTGATCTTCCATTCCTTGTCCATCCTTCAATCACACTATGGCTAATTTTGAAAATAAAAATAAATGAATTTTTTGGATGTTTTCTGCAGCTAGCCAAATTGCACAGGTAGAACTATTTTTTGAAGCCCTGTATCTATATTCTATATATTGAGAGTGGCAAGGTTACTCTTCCCCTTGTTTATATTTAAATTTTGCTTCAGTCATTATACTGTGTCGAGTCAGCTCCTGCATTCCTAGCTTTTCTTGGAGGGGGAGAGGGGTGAGGGGGGCATTTTACACATTTTCCAGTTTTTTTATCTCGAGTAGGACATAGAGGGGGGGATGGGACGTCTGCCATCCTGTGTATTCCCCTTCTAATTTTTCCTGTTCAAAGTTTTCTTCTTCTTTCTTGTTATCTTGCTTTAAGCACCCATCTCTACTGTCAAGAGATTTCCCTTCCACTTTTTTCTGTTCAATTTATTTTTTCTTCTTGCTTCTTGTTTCTTGTTTTTACACTTTGAGGCCTTTCCAAATAGTTCTTTTAACATCGCGTTGTGGAGCAGGTAGGAGAGAGATAAGGAGGTTTGTAGGAAGAAGGGTATAGGGGATTTCTCCCTGTGTTCCTTCATTTTATACTGGTTCCCAGTTAGGGGAATTAAGGAATTTACCCATAACTGCACCCCATATGCAAAATGGGGAGTTGTGATCCCTGAAAGCTCTATTGAGAGGTATCTTCCATGGCAGTCCAGTCCTTACATCTGGTCGAGTAAAAAATCGGTATCGATGTGCATAGCTTGTATTCCCACGAGGGGTTTAACTCCTCTTTCAGTGAACCAAGCTGAAGATGAAGTTCTGTTTTAATCTATGTACAATTCTTGCTTCCCCTGTAGGATACTAGATGCGTAACTAAACACAGCGCTTCCCCAGCTGCAATTCTGGGACTGCATAGTAGGTCCGTTCTGCTAGAGAGAAAGCAGGCAACTGATTCTCATGGATATATATAAGGATTCTTTGGATACGAAACACGAGTTTTTCTTTAAAAATTGTAAAACCCAACCCCTGAATGTGTCGGCGAGATTGCAGTCGAATACCTTTTGTAAGATTACAGCATGTCGTGTCAGTACGACTATACTACTTAGCCCAGCCCGTGAGAGCTAATTAGCAGTCTTAATATTTCTATTCTGTGGAGTTAACGTTCCTCCAAAAATCTGCAGTACTCTGCTTTTTTTAAAACAAAGATATGGGAGTTCCTTCCTGTTAAAAATATTATTCTATCAGATTTTTTTTTGTTTAACGAAAATATTTTTTCATTTCAAACATTTATTTTGAAAAAAAAAACACAATTTTATTGATATTGGGTTGATGAAGGTGCTAGACGCTGAGTTGAAGGGTGCTAATGGTCCCTACAGGTCCAGAATGTCCAGGGTTGAGAGAAGACCTCCTGTACTTCAGGGTTGGGAGGTCATGGTATTTGGAGAGATTGATACCATTCCTCAGTCTGCTCTCATTGAACTCATCACACTTCTCGGAGCAAGGTAATTAACAATTTAAACAGTAAATCCTGTCAATTTCTTCACAATCCCTACACTGCACCTTATGATTTGATTTGAGAACACATTCTTCGATATTAAAGTTTTCAAATAATGACTTGCTTTGATGTAATCAAATCTATGGGGATAGGGATAGGACGGGACAGGACTGGGACAGGGTACCGGTAGTATGGTGGGGTATGTTATGTTTTGGAATGGGACGGGATGGTATGGTTCTTGATGTGATGGGATGGTATGGTTCGTGATGGGATGGTACGGTTTATGATGTGATGGGATGGTATGGTTTATGATGTGATGGGATGGTACGGTTCATGATGGGATGGGATGGTATGGTTTATGATGTGATGGGATGTTACGGTTCATGATGTGATGGTATGGTAGGGTTCATGATGTGATGGGATGGTATGGTTCGTGATGGGATGGTACTGTTCACGGTTCATGATGGGATGGGATGGTATGGTTTATGATGTGATGGATGGGATGGTACTGTTCATGATGTGATGGGATGGTACGGTTCATGATGTGATGGGATGGTATGGTTCGTGATGGAATGGTACGGTTCATGATGTGATAGGATTGTATGGTTCATGATGTGATGGGATTGTACGGTTTATGATGTGATGGAAT
The DNA here is from genome assembly GCF_000591075.1 of Eurytemora carolleeae. NCBI lineage: Eukaryota > Metazoa > Arthropoda > Copepoda > Calanoida > Temoridae > Eurytemora > Eurytemora carolleeae. The sequence goes on along the minus strand of NW_019396110.1, from coordinate 79,179 downwards.
GGTACGGTTCATGATGTAATGGGATGGTATGGTTCATGATGTGATTGGATGGTACGGTTCATGATGTGATGGGATGGTATGGTTCATGATGTGATTGGATGGTACGGTTCATGATGTGATGGGATGGTATGGTTCATGATGTAATGGTATGGTAGGGTTCATGATGTGATGGGATGGTATGGTTCATGATGTGATGGGATGTTACGGTTCATGATGTGATGGTATGGTAGGGTTCATGATGTGATGGGATGGTATGGTTCGTGATGGGATGGTACAGTACGGTTCATGATGTGATGGGATGGTATGGTTCATGATGTGATGGAATGGTATGGTTCATGATGTGATGGGATTACATAGTTCATGATGTGATGGGATGGTATGGTTCATGATGAGATGTGATGGTATGTTTCATGTGATAGGATGGTATGGTTCATGATGTGATGGGATGATATGGTTCATGATGTGATGGGATGATATGGTTCATGATGTGATGAGATGGTATGGTTTATGATGGGATGGTATGGTTCATGATGTGATGGGATGGTAATCTTCATGATGTGATGGGATGTTATAGTTCATGATGAGATAGGATGGTATGGTTCATGATGTGATGGGATGGTATGGTTCACGATGTGATGGGATGGTATGGTTCGTGATGGGATGGTACGGTTCATGATGTGATGGGATGGTATGGTTCATGATGTGATGAGATGGTATGGTTCATGATGTGATGGGATGGTATGGTTCATGATGTGATGTAATGGTATGATTCATGATGTGATGGAATGGTACGGTTCATGATGTGATGAGATGGTACGGTTCATGATGTGATGAGATGGTATGGTTCATGATGTGATGGGATGGTATGGTTCATGATGTGATGGGATGGTATGATTCATCATGTGATGGAATGGTACGGTACGTGATTGGACGAAACGGACCGGGACAGCACAAGAAATTACTAATCTTTCGTTTATCTTTAAATTTGTATCAGATATGTTGAGGATGTGAAGAACTTCTCATACAACAGGAACAATCCTAGGATCTGTATTGTGGACTCAATAGTAGAGATTGATGAGAAGCAGGTCAGATATGCATCTTTACATCTTTACATCTCAACATCTCTACATCTCTACATCTTTAAATCTTTACATATCTACATCTCTACATCTCTACATGGCTTCAAAAGATGTACTTAGTATGTTGAACCATGTACAATGTACAAAGATAATTGTAATTTGCACCTTGTATCCCAATATTTTTATTCACGTAATTTTTTACCTCTTCTATGTTCGTTGTTCATTTAACACAAAAAAATTAAAAATTTAGATGAACTCTTGCATTTTGGTTTGCGATTCAGTTTAAGAATGCCATAAAAATATGTCGTCATTTAAGGGTTGGCGGCAAAATGGTCGTGGGTTAATCTTTAAATGAATCTCATTTTTTTGTTAAAACAGATTTCTTATGAGAAGATTATGATCTACCTGTATATACTTCCACAATCCACATATTAACACTCAATGCTTCATTCGTCTATGATTAGCCTAAAAAAGTACAAACATTTTATCGGAAGGCAAAACGAGTGTGGGTTGGACGTCTTACTACTTGCTAATTTTTATGTGTAATTCTTTTCGTTCCTAGTACGTAGTGTAGTTTACTTTAATTCGTATATTTTACCGCCTTCTGACCAAAATTAACGACCTATGATTCCCCCAACAGAGGGAGGTTAGGTTACTTAACGTCCCTTGGGACAGTTATGTAAAGTAATCACCCGCTCTGCGTAATTTTTCAGGAAAAAACCCGCGCATTTTCATCTCATAAGACGATAAAATTGTGTACAACAACTTTAAAAACATACAGAGCTGTGCTCCAGATGTTTTGTGCCAAAATTGGTCTTGGGAACCCTTGGTAAACTAAAATTCCCTTAACCTCCCTGTAAAGTAGTTGTAAATAATCAATTCCGCCTTCTATTGTTTCTTCAATTTCATTCCTTGTACTTGCAACTTCATCCATTTCTAATTGTCTTGTTATTCAGGCACGTCGGTGTATAAAAGCACGGCACACCTTGATGGTAGACAAAGAGTGGTTACTAGAAACCATTGGTGGATGGGAGATTAGGTAAGTTATATAGAACGGCTGATAATTTTTTTGTCCGGGACCAAAGTGTTATTCTTAAGATTTTGTGACAGGTTTAAGACAATTCACTCATTTAGATCTTATTACCAAGACATTTATGGCAGAATAGACTTAAATACTGTTGGTAGATCAGACTTTACGCTTATTATGTTGTTAGGAGTCACTTTTTAGGCCATTAACCCATTAATATATTTCCATGTGTATGAGTTTTGTCCCTGTAGGTAATCTTGATATCCTGAACTTCTGCATCGGATATAATATTTGCTTAATTTTGAAAAAATTCTGATAGATAAAATTTTATTTTCAGACCTGTGTTGGCCCACGCTTCATTCGGGATACTAGCTGCGGATATTGAAGGTCTGGGATATCCAGCTAATTTTATTGGAGAACCTAGTAATAGCGGATATGTGTAGTGGATATCGATGAGGAATTCCTGTAGCGGATTCTCTAACAAATGTGATTAAAAATCACAATAATAAAGTTATGTCTATTGTGTACTACTTTGTCTATTGGAGAACCTAGTAATAGCGGATATATCTGATGTGATTTCAAATGTATTCTTTGTGCAATCATATTCAGCGAGTATTTACTTAATTTTTCTGATTGCCGCTTTTTGATTCTCTACAAATGTGATAGAAAATTACAATAATAAAGTTATGTCTATTGTATACTACTTTGGTTGACTCAATGCTAATGAACGTATCCCTTAGATAGGTCTGTCACGAATTGGGATTTAAAAGTTTTAAGAAAACTTTTTACTTGCTTTACTAGTTCAGTCATTTTCTCCTTGTTCAGACTAGATTAAATAAGGGTACTGAGAAAGAAGAATTCAATTTTGTATATCTCCAATTCTAAATTCAAAATGACTAAAACTGAATTCTTTGAAGAAAGCGAACGAGTTAGAACCGAAAGAGGAGAAGTTAGGTTCTATGGAAATAAATTCTGTTTTTCAATTTGCAAATGCCATAATTGCGTATTTTACATTCTGAGTTGGAAGAGCTTAAGTTACCAGATATAAAGATAAACCGGATGCAAGGTATTTATCACCTCATTTCAGTCTCATCCCGATTCCAAGAATATTTTTGTTCAATATAATTTCATATGTAATAAGCCATGATTCCTATAATTTGCAACCTGATGGTGTAAACCTTTGATAATTCGAACTAGAGACAAAATGATTCATAGTTTGAATTAGCAAGGATCTACAGCATCAGGTTGCAAAGGAGAAAATCATAGTTTCGAGGCAAAAACTCGATACCTTTTACTTACACATTACACACTTACATGAATTTGAATAGATATAGTTTCAAGTTTGAAAGCAAAATTTCCGTTTAGGATTAACTTTAAAAATAAAAATACCAGATTTTTATTTACTTTGATTTCATCAAATCAGTTAATAGAGAGAGCAATGCAATGAGAATATAACAAGAAGAATGAGATCTCATATTCCAAGCTCATTATCTCCTACATTAATGATTCCTTGCATCTGTAAACTTGTTTCTTTCTTTGGCAAATCACAAAATAAATCATTAAAAGATTGTATGTTGTAGGCAGAGACTTAAAGGGAGTGACCGGCTATGAAAGGTAGTTGAACTGAGTATGCAGTTTTTTGGATTCGGATTCATTTGAGACATATTCGAAAGTTTTCCACAATACTGCATACTCAGTTCAACTACCTTACATAGCCGGTCACTGAAAATCAAATACGATTTATAATAAAATATAAATATTTTAGTCAATAAACATGGGCAATCTTCCATGCTAAATAGATTCTACAAATTATGGTTTAAATCTACTCTTCAATCAAAGTAAATATCTAAAATCTGCCTTAGTCAAAGATTAGAATATATTTATCTAAAGGTTGAAAGGAATTGAGTCTTTCCCACAAACTTTAATTTTCTAATCCCTTTATCTTTGGGACCCAATGTCGTAGACCTTGAATATTTCAAACTATGAATTCTGTTAGATCAAAAAATCTAAGTTTGAAATACAAAATGTTTACATCATCATTTTGCAAAGATATAATGGTTAGAATAGTTGAGTATGTTGCAAAGACTTAATTCTTTGAATAATTTCCCTACACATGCCCACCCTCTGTGAATGAGTTGACGCATACAACCAGGGGTGTGTAGAGTTCCACATGTAAGGGATACACTTTGATACAAAGGTCTCACGCTCTCAAGCGAAAATCAATGCGAGTTTTGCTAATTACATCTTGAAAACCCAAAGCCAACAACAAGTGCTTTAGAATGCTAAAATGTACAGAAAAGCAAAAACGGTAAAATACAAGCCCAAGGCGTTGCGACACTTCAAGTCAGCCCTGTCTTTAAAAAATGATGAGATTGTTTATAAGCAGGCTGAATCTATGTGGATATACAGCTACTCAATCAATTTATCAGTTAGTAATATTCTAGAGCAATCAAAGAGATTGTTTATAAGCAGGCTGAATCTGTGTGGATATACAGCTACTCAATCAATTTATCAGTCAGTAATATTCTAGAGCAATCAAAGAGATTGTTTATAAGCAGGCTGAATCTATGTGGATATACAGGTACTCAATCAATTTATCTCCAGTTAGTAATATTCTAGAGCAATGAAAACATTGAAGCAAAAATCTTTGAAAATTAAGTGAAATGTTTCTACACAATTGTACTGTAGTTAGCATTTAACTTCTTTTCAAGTTTATGCTTTCAAGCAAAAAATCATATTTTTAGTAATAGGAGCAAACCTGAGTTTTTCAGGCTCCTCTGGGATATCGTCGTTTTCTCATTGGTTGCGGTGCGTATTTGCTGAATATGATCTGTTTAAAACTTAGATTATTATACCAAATCTTAAGTACATAAGTTTTGGTATAACTTTGACACAGTTAATTTACATAACTCAATTAGATTTTACAACTAAATACAGTATCTTTACAATATTTTTAATAAAAGTTCCTCTATAAAGAGATGCAAAATGTCAATAAAACATTAATTTGAAAATATACAGGGTGTCCCAAAAAACATGGGAATTCAGTGACGAATTTGATATCGTCTTTGTTATGAATTAGCATTGTAATACCTAATTTCAAAAGCCATAATATTATTATGTCTGCTAGAGCTTATTTTATGAAAAGGGTAAAAGACTGTAAAGATGTGTCTATAATGTCTCCGCAAGATGAACAGTGAAGACGGACAAGTTTACTCTGTTTGTATACTGCAATTTTCTTGTTTTACTAAGTACAACCGTATGCAGTCAAAACATAAACAAACAAATGTGAACATAGCAGACGAAACTCTTACATATTACAGCTTTCTCTGTAGGTATCACTATACTAAATCAAAGAATTATTTGAAAAGACGATATCGAATTCGTCACTGAATTCCCATGTTTTTTGGGACACCCTGTATGTGAACTGCAGAAAGAAGTGCTCTTCATGGGCTCTTTCAGAATACCAAAAACGATTATATTGGATTTTTCTTTTCTCTTAAGGCTCCTTCTATAGCACACTGTGCACTGCAAAAAACTAGATTTCACGCGACATTACTATTACAACTTTGTTAACGCTCGTAGCTCCTCTAGTTTAAATATTATGAACAAGTATGAGGTAAGCAAATTCTTACGGTTATTTAATAAAAATTCGAAAGATTGTTTTTCTTCTCGATAGCTACAGGGTGTCCCACGAAACATGACAGTTGGTAAATAGTTTTAAATGTCGTCTTCCATACACTGTATTAGATATTACAAGCAGTTTATTTCGTTTAAAAACTCTTCTGCTTAAATATATTTTACTTCGAAGTTAATTTTACTGTAATATGACTCCTGTATAATATTTCATTATTTTTTTGTTAATAAACTACTTTACAAATTATGGAAGAAGACATTCTAAACTATTTACCAACTATCATGTTTCGTGGGACACCCGGTAATTCTTCATGAAAAGGAGTTTTCAATCTTCCGTGCAATTAGATTTGATTTTGATAATTGATTAGACTTGACAAGTTTTTGACATAATATTGAAACATTTTTACATTCAACAATAATGAATAAATTTTAATACAATTCAGAAGTATGTAAGCATATTTATTTTAGTTTTAGATATAATATATATCAACTAATTATTTATTTAAAAGCTAGAATAACAAAAATCTAATTTAACAATAACTGTTTATAAGGTACACGTAGTGTATATACAGGGATGTATAATGTCATAATTATTAAGTTTAAAAATCGTGTATTTTATGTATCACATCTTTTTCGAAATAATTTGGGTTTCGGAGACAGGGCTGTTCTTTCAGGGTTTAGTCTATAAACACGTGTGTCTGGCAACCGTACATTGTTCCCTAAAATTTTCATGGGACTAGTTTTATTAACGGTGGCTAACGGCCGACGTTTTGGTGGAGGTGCCGGCCGGTCCGGTCCGATATTCTCCTTTTCTTCGTAATCGTCCAGTATTGACATGGATCGACGATTTGTGTCCGTACGGCCGCCGATTCCCTGTTTTCCTGACTGTTTATGAAGGGAAGTTGAGACCCAGTTTCGATGAAAGTTTGCGTATTGTTCATCGGGATGAAGTTTAAAATCTTTATCTCCTCGGTTTAGGACGGAGAGACTGTAAGAATTAGCACTAACCGGAGCAGGGACGCATTGACTCCGTCCTGACTCTCGTAGGGAGCTGTTACACAGCTTTGCCGTCTCTACAAGATTGTAATTCTCTGTTCCAAAAACTCCGAATCCGTATTTTGCGTCCGGATTCTCCGGCATAAATCCGTACTTGTAGTCACTATTATCGTCTGCGGATTCGAACCGCTGGTGGGGGACGGAAAATTTCCGCTTTGGGAGGATATTGTTTCCCACGTTTCTGACAAAAGGTTTAGGAGAGGGGGTGGCTGTGAAGGTACTAAAGTCCGGGTTGAATCTGGAAGAGAGGATGGTGGAGTTGGAGGTCTCAAGGTCACTCTCTGTTCCAGAGGTCGCTTTAACTTTACTAAGGAACTTGACCCCCTGAGTGGTGAGATGGGGCATGAGTGATTTGAACTCGTTCTTCTCGCTCACCAGTGAGTCGGAGAGAAGGTTCGACTCCGTCGGGAGAGTCAGTTTCTCCGATCCGAGCAGTTTAACTCTCTTGGGGGTGTTCAAAATATCGTTTGTACTTCCTACAAGGTTCAGAATATTTTTTCTCACCCCTACCTTCACATTAAGCGGGGTGGGTTTAGATTTCTGTGCTCTGACTGTTGGTGGAGTTACAACTAGCGTATTTGAGTGAACAGATTTAATTGTATTGTTGAGATCTTCAGATTCTGGTAATACAACCTTGCTCCCAGATTTACTCTCCTGGTTCTCCTTGATCAAGGATTCGTACCCTAGGGTGTTCCGCGGAGGAACAAGAGGAACGGTTGGTTTGCTTAGGTCGGAGCTAGAGGAGTAATACAGGTTGCATAGAGAGCTGTTCCTTATCTCCTCTATAGTGTGGAGCAGGGAGCAGGTATCTAAACTATCCTCCTCGATCGGAGGGAGTTTGGGTTGGGATCGGTCGGATATCAGGGTTCGTTGAGATCTTTGCTCCGACCTGACGTTTAGCACCTCCGAGATGATCGACATGATGGAGGTATCCATGTCTGAGTACATTTGACTATTTGTACTCATACTGGCGAGGGATTGGTAGAGTTTTGATCTTGTCAGATCTGAATCTGATTCCTCAAGGACCGGAGTTAAAAGTCTCATCGGAGCAAGGATGTATAAATCCCCCCGGCTCTCCGGGTCATCAAATGGTACGGATTCATGTTGATGCAAGGTTTCACGAAGCGTCTCTAAGGATACGATCCTATTCGCCGTAACCTTCCGCCCATCATGATGAATGAGCGTGAGCGGGGCGGAGTGGACGTTTCGAGACATCTCTTGGGCGGTCTCTATAGGTTCGTAGGTATGGTTGGAGTCAGATGTATCCAGACTAGACGCCATAGTTGCCGTGGTGGAAACAGGGGTTAGAGATCGGTAGAGTTGGTCTTTCATGGCTTTACTCAGGGGGTAGATATCACAGAAAGCGAGGGTACTGTAGTTACTGAAAATGAAATTAAAATTATGGAAATATTTTTTAAAAGTTTTCTTTAAGATTGAAATTATCATTAATTTTTATTTTCTTAGAAAAACAGCATTCTACAAATTGAATAAGTTTATTTTCTTTTTTGTTGTTACTACATGGGCTAATATACTTTTTATATAATGATAATAATAATAATAATAATAATGATAATAATAATAATAATAAATCATAATAATACCTGTAGTCCGAGCTGGAGGTAAAATTAAGTTTATTTCTCTCATATTTAGTACTCTCATCATGTCTACTGTTTGCCATATCACTGTAGGTTCTCCAGTGCTGAGCATCTATAGGAGCACGGTTTATATTCACTAGAGCTAGGTTCTCATAATCATGGTTGGAGAAGGATGATAAATCCTTGGAATTAGCTCCGGGGTTGAGAATATCCAGGGATATAGTTTTATCAGACCATTGATCTGGAGAACTAGAGTTACTTTTAGTCACTGCCTGATTGCTGATATTAGGAATGATAATGGTGAGAGGAGCGTGCAATCTTTCCTTACCCTTCTCCTTATCATCACTTAGGTCGGACTCATCCTTCCTTGATACTGGAGGGATGGGAGTAAACCCCTCCGTTATATCCCTGAGTACGGGAGATCGTTTTAATAAATCTTTCTGAGGACGCTTCGGTGTTGAGGCGGTGTTATCTATTACGGTAATACGTGAGGTCTGAGAACCTTGACTAGTGTTTTGTTCCGATCTCAGGGAGGTGTCGGACATAGGATGGACGGATTGATAGGTATTGTTTTGGTTCTGAGCTCCCTGTGTTAGGGTGGGGGAGGAGAGAGACATGTAGGACTGATCTGCGTGCTGACTAGATCCGTCAATAGACATATAGGTTTCATTGTTAAAGGCAGCGGAGGAAACAGAGCAGTTGTGTAGAGAGGAGCTGGACCTATCCTGGTGTAAAGTGGACCCGGAGTTGTTCTGGTTTGCAACTGCATAGCTCTCGGTTGGAGATTTCTCCACAAGAGGAAAGGTATGACTGGATTCTGTGTTTCTGGATGCAGTTCGGTTTGAATCCGTTCCGTAAGCGGAGTCAAGCCTCTCGGAGATTTTACATTCCTCAGTCGGAGAAGATGGCCCGTTGGATCCGTTGGATGAATTGATAAGATCTAGGGCGCTCAGTACTACCGGAGAGTTTTTACCTCCTCGCACCATAACTTTAGTCTGAGTAGAGTACTTAAAGGAGCGGGAGTGTTTTAAACTCTTCTTGGATCTGTCTTGTTCTTCCAGGGACCTGGAGAGAGATCCGTCCTTCTCATCCAGATAAGTCGCGTCCTTGATCGTAAAATCAGGACTCTGGACTGAAACTGCCTTCTCAAGGTCAGGTTTCTCCCTAGGGTTTCCTCCACATGGATAAATGGGTCCAGCAGGATGAAAGTATCTGAAGAAAAGAAAAAGAAAATTTAAGGATTGCCTATTCTCCTTAGCAAATAAAAGGATATTCTTCCTTTTTTCAATTCCTATTTTTCTATGAAACAAGATTAGTTTAAAATAACAGATGTAGAAATTATTTCTCTGCAGTAAGTGTCAGAGCCAGGATAATAAGTACAGAAAAAAATAGATATTTTGTTGATAATTTTGTTCAAAAAAGAAACATCGGATCAAAATAAAACTAGAACCTGGATCAAAATTAATAAATAGATCGAAGAAGTTAAACTTTTTAGCCTAAGTTAAACCTCTTTCTTTTGTAAAATCATTCAAGTTCAAGAGAAGTGGTTAAACTTAGTCTATTTAGTTTTACTACTTCTTAATCGCTTTTCAAAAAAGGAATTGAGTCTTTACCACAAACTCAAATTTTCTAATCCCTGTAAACTTGCAACCTGATGGTGTAAACCTTTTAAATTTAGAACTTAGATTATTTGATCGAACAAAATTCATAGTTCAAGCTATCTAAGATCTATGACATCAGGTTGCAAAGATAAAGGGATTAGATATCAGAGGTTGTGTCAAAGAATCAATTCCATTTTTGGTCCACGATCAAATAAAAATGGTTTGTTGTAATCCCTAATTTTAAACTTCACGAACATTCCTTTTAATCCCTGTTTGTATTAAAGGCTGGGGTAAGAAACTAACCTGTAATACAAAGCGAGGCTGATAAGTCCGACTGCTGTCCCTCCGAGGACGATAACCAATGCCCCGAGGCTGAACCAGGTGACCGGTATCCCGGGGGTGTGGTGGGAGCACCAGTAGTAGGCCGCCAGGAAGGCGGTGTTCTCTAGGAACATTATCAGGTAGAAGCAGATCATTCGGTACCTAGATATACATTACATTGAGCAGTTTGTGTAAAAGGGACTGTAAGCGAAATTTTAGGTGAATTCACAACGGTGCCCTTAAAAGCTTTGTCTGATCAAGCAAGAATTAGTTATAAATGTTCATAGTTCTCTTACAAAAGTAAATTGCGCATTTCTGGTGCAGGGAAACATTTAGGAATGATCAAAATGAAATACTTTCAAATCTAGTTTAAACGAAAATATTCTCCAAACTACTCTGAATCTGACATTTTCATCTTTGCATGGAGGGTCAATTAAAATTACTCCTACAGTCTTTATAATGAGAGGAACCTAACCACAAATAAGATATAGACTGCAGATGTTAAATCAACCTTTTTAGAAAATAAAAAGATAAATTTCAGTCTGTGTTGATCGCCTCATTTCTTACAATAAAATCAACAGCAATATCGATATAAATTTGTTTAGCTTCCCCCCGATATATCTATAATCTGTGTTCTCACCTGGACCTGCCCTCCTTGAGATTGAAGAAGCAGAAGCAGTAGATGACCCCAACCACGGCGTTGTACAACCTCTCCTCCATCTTGTTTGTGCAGAAGTCTGTGTTCTGCCAGATCACCCAGCCCGTCATCAATAACCAGTGAGCTCCTGGACACAAAAAAGGATGTTGGAATTTTAGTTTTAATAAAATTTAATTAATAATTCATTCGGTGTACCGTCCCTTTTTGCCTTCTTAGTCCGTATGTAAACTGAACAAACTGCTGTTAAGTTGTTGACCGAGGTTGGCCCGGCACTTAAAATTAAGTCTTTGGGGCATTTTTTTATGGATAAAATATAGAAATTACATATGACAATACATTGATTAAACAATTAGAAGAGCGGCGTCCTTTTCTTCAAGTTATAAAAAAAAATTGTCAAGAAAAAGATGAAAGATGTGGAAGTTGCTATTTTGCTTGAAGATGTGAATAAATAAATATTGTTAATTCTTAGATAACTCAATTCTTACTCTTTAAAGATTTAAAAAATGCATACCTAGAACTACAAATATTTAAAAAATGCATACCTAGAACTACAAAGATTTAAAAAATGCATACCTAGAACTACAAAGATTTAAAAAATGCATACCTAGAACTACAAAGATTTAAAAAATGCATACCTAGAACTACAAAGATTTAAAAAATGCATACCTAGAACTACAAAGATTTAAAAAATGCATACCTAGAACTACAAAGATTTAAAAAATGCATACCTAGAACTACAAAGATTTAAAAAATGCATACCTAGAACTACAAAGATTTAAAAAATGCATACCTAGAACTACAAAGATTTAAAAAATGCATACCTAGAACTACAAAGATTTAAAAAATGCATACCTAGAACTACAAAGATTTAAAAAATGCATACCTAGAACTACAAAGATTTAAAAAATGCATACCTAGAACTACAAAGATTTAAAAAATGCATACCTAGAACTACAAAGATTTAAAAAATGCATACCTAGAACTACAAAGATTTAAAAAATGCATACCTAGAACTACAAAGATTTAAAAAATGCATACCTAGAACTACAAAGATTTAAAAAATGCATACCTAGAACTACAAAGATTTAAAAAATGCATACCTAGAACTACAAAGATTTAAAAAATGCATACCTAGAACTACAAAGATTTAAAAAATGCATACCTAGAACTACAAAGATTTAAAAAATGCATACCTAGAACTACAAAGATTTAAAAAATGCATACCTAGAACTACAAAGATTTAAAAAATGCATACCTAGAACTACAAAGATTTAAAAAATGCATACCTAGAACTACAAAGATTTAAAAAATGCATACCTAGAACTACAAAGATTTAAAAAATGCATACCTAGAACTACAAAGATTTAAAAAATGCATACCTAGAACTACAAAGATTTAAAAAATGCATACCTAGAACTACAAAGATTTAAAAAATGCATACCTAGAACTACAAAGATTTAAAAAATGCATACCTAGAACTACAAAGATTTAAAAAATGCATACCTAGAACTACAAAGATTTAAAAAATGCATACCTAGAACTACAAAGATTTAAAAAATGCATACCTAGAACTACAAAGANTACAGGGATTATTCGTTGGTTTAAAGGTTGGATGATCAGATGTTTGGATGGTTACAGGGATTATTCGTTGGTTTAAAGGTTGGATGATCAGATGTTTGGATGGTTACAGGGATTATTCGTTGGTTTAAAGGTTGGATGATCAGATGTTTGGATGATTGGATAAAGAAGAAGACGAATTCTCGTTAAAAAAATCACGATGAAAATTTGTTTTTGTTTCAAATACTTCTCAACCTATCTGGTTAAACAAGTTTATCCAAATACGCCTGAATAGTTACCTGAGGGCCTGGCTGTAGGCTGCAACCCCCCAACCCAAGCTGACCATGCTGGCTACTGCCGATACACAGGTCCAAGTCACATTAAATGTTGACCAATCAGAGACCTCGATTAGGACGTACAGTTGAAATACTAGCTGTGGGGCAGACTCCATAAACGAATCAAATAACCTAAGAAAAATAATTCAAGACTTTTTAATTTGCTTATAATAATTATTCACAAAAAACTTGCCCGTGAACGGGTTATTAGAAAGATGAGAAAAGTTCTTCTTAAGCAAATTAAATAAGGTATCAAAGGGAATAAATTTCCATTTATAGAGTGGCTTGTTCGATTCACCCTATGTACCCTATATACCTTGATCAAGAATAAATGACGTCTACTAAAAGTATTTTTTTCTATTGCAATCTCTCTATAAAATGATGACTGCTGATTTATACTCCAGAGAGAATCCGGGAAATATTCAGAATTTGACAGTTTTTATGTATATTACTCAATGTTACTCAGAAAAAAGGTTTAAACTTTTTAAGTATACAAATCTTATGAGTCCCACAATTAAAATCTTTAGGCAACCTTTTTAGAATAAATGAGTGCAGTACTAACCTAAGCATACATATATCTGACCATTGTTGATAATATCTCTGATAATCGACCTCATCATCCGAACTACGGGCAACAAGACCCAGGGTCAGCACACGGTAATACCTGCACACACAACAATTTAAAATTCTAATTTTATTAAATTTCAAATTCTATATAAACTGATTCCAATTTTCAAACCGCGGTTTAAGCCACGGTTCAAATTTGGTTGGTTCCACTTAAATTTTTCAAGATTTAAGCCGGAGCTAAATTGAAACCGGTTTTGGGGGATTTGAGACGAGGCTTAGATTCATTAAATTCGGACATTGATGTCGTAGACTTTTGAAATATCAAAATAAGAATTCTGCTGGATCCAAAAGTCAAAGTTTGACATATCAAGTAAGATGCAGTACATTATCAGGTTGCTAAAATATAGGAATTAGAAAATAAGAGTTTGAGGCAAGTGCTTAGATCATTTATTAAAATGTAAATATGAATATTCTTCAATGCATGCTGTTTACCTATGGAGGGTTCCCAGCAGCATGCCATGAATGCATGTTATAGGTTTTGATGAATATTCGTCCAACTGGTTCCATCTAGCGGAGAATATTTGAACTATGGCGTTGGGCACCAGCATAAGAACTAGGGTGGCAGCACAGAACTGTGGATGGCCATCCAGGAAGAATGTGATACTCAGAATAATATCTGAAAAAAATTACATTATTAACAAAGTTGTCACGTCCTCGACTTAAAACTTGTTCTTGTCCTCGTCTTTGTCCTAGCCATTCTCCTGGTCCTTGTCCTAGTTTTGTCCTTGTCCTTGTTCTAATCCTTACCCATATTGTCCTTCCTCTGTCTGTTTACGTTTCTGAAACTTGGTTTTGTCCTTATTCTTACTATCTTATCCTTGTCCTATTCTTATTCCTTGTTATTAATAAAACAAACAATTTGTTAATAAAGGGTTTATCTTGCATCATTTCGATCAGAACTCAGGTTTTTTAAGACACCCTGTACTTATAGATCTATGTATATTGTATATACGTACCGTTATGTAGTATATACCTATATATATAGGTTATGTTTACAATTTGGCAACCTGAAGTAAATTTTATCTTTAAAACCAAATATGCCATAGATTTGTTGCTCAGTCAGTAAATCTTTAACATAATGCTTTTATTACGTTCCTCCCTAAAATTGAATCACGTTTTTAGAATAAAATAAATTTGCAAACAAAAAAATCCCATGGGGTGCAAGGGGACCGGGGAGGGGAAAAGGATAAAAAATATTTTTTTAAATATTATTTAGTAGAGAGGACTTAAAATTTCCAAATGAGTTTAAAACTTAAATGGAAAAATGCGTTGTCTGGCGAGTTGTTTGTTTGTGTACAATAAATGTCAAAATAGTTTAAACCTATCAGACCCATTTTTGGGGGATTCACACGACCCCACAATAATATTAATATTAAGCGTAATTATAAGGAACCCTCCATGCAGCCTTTTTCTAAGTTAAAAAAAAATTTTGCTATAAATTATGTATCTTTTCTTGCAGTAGAAATGCGCATGCCAGTTTTGAAGAGAAATTGGCACACTTAAAAATTATCAGTTTTCGAAATTATAAACATTGATATCATATAAATACTTGATCAGACATAGTTGTTCAGGATACCATTGTTAATCTGGCTTTGTCATCTTTGCATGGAGGTTCACTTAAACTTACGCTTACAGTCCCTTTCAGTGGGCTAATGGGGCGTAGAGGAGGGGGGAAGGGGGGGCACTTGGTCCCCTAGTTGCACCTTTATCTAGATAAGTTGTTGTTTAGTTAATTATCTTAAATGAGAAAGCATTATCTGTTTTTATCTTGTTCTACTGAATACTACTACTCTCTAGTCAAGTTCTCCATGCTTCTTGGAATTAGAAACCGGAACAATTTCAGTTTTTTTCTCAGCTTTTTAACAATTTTTAGACTGGCATTCTCAACAGAAAACATTTGTTTGATCAAGGATAAATGAGATATCCTGGGTTTTCTAACAGAAAATTGATGATTTTTCTTTGTGGTCGCTATATATATGACTTGTGAATTTTTACAACAGAGGCAACAACCCGAAGTTTTCAGAATAAAAAAGAAAAAGAAAAGAAAAAAACATTTGATTACGGATTATAGCTATTTTTTGGTAGATAACATTTTCTGTCTATAAAACTTCAAAATTAACATTGGAAAATGTCATTTTTTGTAATTATTGTCAGAAAAGTAGCTGAACCATGATCCGAATCAGTTCTTAGAATCCGGATCCGTTGGATCCGCAAGATTTTGGCTTCCTGGATCCGGATCCGCATCAAAATAAAATGGATCCTAAGCACTGATTCTAGTTTATAGCTAACATGTGTGTATAATGTGTTAACTGTTGGAAACCATTGAACTTTGAAGCTGACATCTGATTTAAAAATGGCCGTTAATATCTGTAAGCATTAGAGGTACCTATAGCCAGGTGTATGGGGGGACGGAGGATTCCGGACTGGAATCGAACCGTAACGTTTAAAAGAATTTCCGGAAATCTGAAACGTAATATTATAAATATACAAAACCATTATACAATAAAGAATAAATTTGACAACATGTATAAAAATCGTTATGAGGATGTTTAATATTTTGAACAATGAACAAATTTGAATTTTGAAAAATAGCAAATTTAAATTTCAACAGGTAATTTTGAAACCCAATACTTTAATGAGTTTGAAGAGTCTTCAAAGCAAACAGAAATCTGATCCAAGAAAATATTTTCAATACATCTTGAAAACTATATATACATACACAAAACAAGAAAATATTTTCAATACATCTTGAAAACTATATATGTGCATACCGGGAAAACAACAAAAAATTAGATATTTTTAGATATCAAAATCTAAATGTGAGTTTCTTTTCTTATTTTATTAGTATTGAAACTTATGAACGATTTTAATGTGTAAAGATGAAAAAAGAATTTAGAAAGTCTAAATCTTAAGGTAGCCGTGAATTTATGAAAAATAATGACAAATTCAAATCCTTTACATTAATTGGATTTCTTCTAATAAGCATTTAAGCAACTAAAACAACTGATTGGTTTTTCAATGTTGTTTGAAGAAAAATTAACTGTTTTATATAAATTTTAAAGGAAGGAATGGAAATATTTATTGATTTTCACAAGTTAAAAAGTTTTCAAAAATATATTAGATATTAAAAAAATTTACACTTTTGGTTTAATATCAGTAAATAAAGGTTTCTAAGAATATTCTTTTTAAAAATTATTACGTACTTATATTCTTATTATTGATAAATTCAAAATGATTGAATAAATAAGAAATTAGATTCCCTTCCTCAACCCCAAGAAAATTGGGATTTCCAGATTAAAATTCCAAAAGTATACTTACCCTACGTAGTGAAGACCCCCCCCCCTCTCCTACCCGTCAAAGGTAAAACCACTGAGAAATACTGATCTTTAAAACCTAAATATTAAAATACTAACCTGTGGCTTGATCTGCTATAAAAGTAAGTATTGAACCGATGACAAATGTTGCATCAAGCAAACTAAACTTATGAAAACCTCCCATTTTCGTTCACTCAGTTAGATTTCACAGTTTTCTTCTTTTCATGGTTTTCAATATTTAAATTTGGCGCCACTGTGATCTCTTACCGGTGCTACAACCAACTGAAGACTGAGTAAACAGCTGAAGGCTCCGTTCCAGTCCGTTCCCGCCCAAAACTTTAAATTCCGTTCAAGACTGTATACGGGATGGATTGGTCTGATCTGGAACGGAGAATACCCCCAAGGTATGTGGAAGTCGTTAGGAACACCACCTTTTTTACCGGGACTCACCGGGTATAGATAGATAGATAGATAGAAATGGACATATGGTTGAAGATAGACAATTCTGTTGGCCCTGGTCATTATTGTCAAATAAGATGGTCATTAACTGTCAAAAAAGTTTTCACTTTGTGTTGAGAATGATCATAAATATATCTGAAAAATATAACTTTACTTCACAAAAAAAAATTTGAAAATTTTGTAATTTCCCGAATTTTGATAATTAAAGATGGCACCTGATAAAGATTTTGAAAAAAAGATGATATAAAAAATCGGAAAGTTCATTTTACAGAATCTATTTGTCTCAAAGAAGCTTTCTAAAATAATATTTTTTTTCAAAATATGCTATGGGTATATATACGTTTTACAATAATTCATTTTTAATTTAAAATCTTTGGAGGATTTAAACCGGCAAATTTCTCTACAGATTATCTTCATTAAATCCTTCAATTCAATCTCTTCTCTCGGTTTTGTGTTCACTTTTTCAATATTTTAAATTTCATTCAAATTCACAATTTCTACTTTAAAAGCAGCTTTTTTTTCTTCTCTCTAACTTTTAATCTTTCTTGTCCATTTTTTATCTTGTCATTATCTTTTTTTTTTGCTATCTTACAGAGTGTTTCTTCTTATAGACTGGCTGAAGTGCCCGGCGTTCCCCGTGGAATTAAAAAACATAATTTGGAAAAGAAATTTAAATTTTTTTAAAGCCCATTTGTTTCAGCCGTTTGGCCAGCTATTAGCTATAGCTAAAATATATATACAATTACATATAAACGAAGAGCTTTATTACATAGATTATTTTTTTCCATTTGTTTCTTCTTTTTTTTACTTTTAAAAATCAGATCGAATATTATGCGGATACTTTATGCAATAAATATCCATATATATATATATATATTGATGGAGGATAAGGAAAATATTTCTAAATCAAATTCTCAATGATAAACAAGATACATCTTTCTAATATGTGCAGTGGGAAGACGACTGTTAAACTCAAGTTAGGATTTCAGGCAGTCCAATAAACATTCAAAATTTCAATTTAAAAGTTTATTTAAAAGGTACTTGTAGAACTGTTTGCTTTATAACAAATGCATTTAAGATTTATACATGTCGTCTTCATAGTCTGCGGATTTATGTGTCCTACAGTATTCTTCAACCAAAAATTTTCTCGGAGCTTAATGTTGAGCGAGGTTTTCAATGATTATTTTCCAAAACAAATCAAGCGTTGTCCTCAGTTATAGCTTCAGAGGTTTTGTATATTTTTTTTGTGGCAATCATAAAAAAACTTCTAAAATTGAGAATCGTGAAAAAAAATTTTGGTCTTGCAAGAGGCCAAATTTGTACCATTGAACAAAACAGAGTTTCATGCACTAAAAGTTTTTAATTATGTTATTTATATGCAACATTTTAACTTTAGTCAAAAATACACGGTTTCGAATTAAAAGGCGAAGAGTGTTAAACTTTGTTTCAGAGGAAAATTTACAGGAAGTACCATTTCACCCTTTAATCCTCTATAAACTCAACCCTTATGGTTTATTAAATAAATAATTAGATGATTAGAGATAACTAGATAATTAGATAATTAGACATGATTAGAGAGATGATTAAACGTTTAAAGACTTTTATTTATTTTATTTAATAACAACTTCTTCATTTTAACGACATAATAAATTGAAATTTAATGAAATTGCGTATTTTAAGTCCAATGAAAAAACAGTTAGAGGAAAAGCAGACCGCCCCCCCCCCTTCCCCCCTCCACTCAACCACCCAAATTCTACTACCTCAAATTAACTGTTTTATATAA
>NW_019396110.1:56671-60054 GCF_000591075.1 Eurytemora carolleeae | reverse complement strand
AGTAGGGTAGAGGGATAAGGGTAGAGGGATGAAGGTAGAGGGATGAGGGTAGAGGGATGAGGGTAGAGGGATGAGGGTAGAGGGATGAGAGTATAGGAATGAGGGTAGACGGATGAGGGTAGAAGAATGAGGGTAGAGAAATGAGGGTAGAGGAATGAGGGTAGATGGATGAGGGTAGAGGAATGAGGGTAGACGGATGAGGGTAGAGGAATGAGGGTAGAGGGATGAGGGTAGAGGAATGAGGGTAGACGGATAAGGGTAGAGGGATGAGGGTAGAGGGATGAGGGTAGAGGAATGAGGGTAGAGGTATGAGGGTATAGGGATGAGGGTAGAGGGATGAGAGTAGAGGGATGAGGGTAGAGGGATGAGGGTAGAGGAATGAGGGTAGAGGGATGAGGGTAGAGGGATGAGGGTAGAGGGATGAGGGTAGAGGGATGAGGGTAGAGGGATGAAGAATGAAGGTGTGCTAAATATACCCTGTCTAACCCCCTCCTAACCACGCTGACCGGAATAATTAACCAGCAAATTCCAGGCTTTTCATCCAATAAATACAATTATTATAAACCAGGAATTCTCTCACAAGAAAACAGGGATATTTCATCATTCCTTCAAATAAAAAAATTTATATATATAAAAAAATGCATATATAAAAAATAACAATTTTTGAAAATTTAAAATGTTTGTTATGTTTACCTCTGTTAAAAAATTCCTGTGGACAGGAGGGATTTATTTAATGAATAAAGATAATTTTATCAGAAAATATCCGTCATTCTTAGGGAAGACAGACAGACTGAGAGACAGAGAGACAGATGGACAGATAGACTGATAGAAAGATAGACAAATAGACAGATAGACAGATAGACAGAGAGACAGATAGACAGATAGATAGATAGACAGATAGACAGAAAGACAGAGAGACAGATAGACAGATAGACAGATAGACAAATAGACAGATAGACAGATAGACCGATAGACAGATAGACGGATAGACAGATAGACAGCTAGACAGATAGACAGATAGACAGATAGACAGATAGACAGATAGACAGATAGACAGAAAAACAGAAAGACAGAAAGCCAGAAAGACAGATAGACAGATAGATAGATAGACAATTAGACAGATAGACAATTAGACATATAGACAGATAAACAGAAAGACAGAAAGACAGAGAGACAGATAGATAAATAAACAATTAGACAGATAGACATATAGACAGATAGACATATAGAAAGATAGACATATAGACAGATAAACAGATAGACAATTAGACAATTAGACAGATAGACAATTAGACATGTATACAGATAGACAGATAGACAGATAGACAGAAAGACAGATAAACAGATAGACAGATAGGTAGATAGACAATTAGACATAAAGACAGATAGACGGATAGACAGATACACAGATAGAAAGATAGACAGATAGACAGATGGACAGATAGACAGATGGCCAGATAGACAGATAGACAATTAGACAGATAGACAAAAAGACAGAAAGACAGAAAGTCAGGTAGACAGATAGATAGATATACAATTAGACAGATAGACAATTAGACATATAGACAATTAGACATATAGACAGATAAACAGAAAGACAGAAATACAGATAGACAGATAGATAAATAAACAATTAGACAGATTGACATATAGACAGATAGACATATAGACAGATAGACATATAGACAGATAGACATAAAGACAGATAGACAGAAAGACAGATAAACAGATAGACAATTAGACAATTAGACAATTAGACAGATAGACAATTAGACATGTAGACAGATAGACAGATAGACAGAAGGACAGATAAACAGATAGACAGATAGGTAGATAGACAATTAGACATAAAGACAGATAGACGGATAGACAGATAGGCAGATAGAAAGATAGACAGATTGACAGATAGACAGATAGTTAGATAGACAAATAGACAAATGAACAGATGGACAGATGGACAGATGGACAGATGGACAGATGGCCAGATAGAAAGATAGACAGATAGACAGATAGACAGATAGATAGATAGACAGATAGATAGATAGACAGATAGACAGACAGGCAGATAGATAGATAGACAGATAGACAGAAATCTGAAATAAAATTGAATTAATACTGTTATTTTCATGTTAGTCTTTGCTTCAAAATATTCAATTTGTGTATAGATTATGACTGTAAGGTAGGACTGTAAGACAGTCCCTTTAAGTTACAGTTGACAATTCTTTCCAGATATTGTTTCACATTAAACCTTAAAGAAATCAGGTTTTGATTCTTGTCTCTACTGCATATAGAGACCTTTCTTCTTAATTCTTCATTTTGGCGGTAGATTCAAATCTTGAGATAAGTTCTCCGGGTTCGGAATTAAACACGAACCACCTGGAGAACCCTCTCCTCGGTATTCAACACGAACTTGGTATTCAAGATACAAGAGAAATCTTAAACATAAAACAAATCGAGCAAATATAAAAGTGCAAAAATATGTTTTCTGTGATCAATCTATTCATATTTCTATTTTTAAAATTGTACTAAGAGACAATTTTATTTATTCTTTCTTTTTTCTCTCTTCATTTCTTTCTTTTTTCTCTTTCATTCTTTCTTTCTTTCTTACTTTCTTTCTTTCTTTAGTTCTTTAATTGCCTCTTTCTTTCTTTGTTTCTTTTTTTCTTTCTTTGTTTCTTTCTTTCTTTCTTGCTTTATTTATTTATCTTATTTGTTTTCCTTTTTTTCTGTGCTTATTTAACACCATTTATTGCTGTTCATTGAAAAAGTTTATGCTTCAGTAAAAAAATTTTATTTAGTTTAAAATAAAGTCCTCAAAACTGTGATTAACTGTCTGACCTTTCTGGTGAGTGAAGCGATAAATTTGGTTTTATAAGGGTTGAGCTGAACTGAGCTGAACTGAACTGAGTTGACATAATATAAAATATTTCTTGAGATTTTCCAACCGTCAATATGTTACTGAGAGTAGAATATACATAGGAACCAATATTTTAGAATACTGGTTGCAACACTCAAACCTATTTCACAATTCGAGACTCTTCCAGAGTTTTAAAGTTTTAAAGAGAACAATTTTCAAAAAGAATTACAAAACAAGAATTAACCATTTTAAAACATTTTTGATAGATCACAACAAAAAAGATTAAAAATTACATTATATACATTACAAAACCAATTTTCAATTAGACAAAATGAAATTTCTTTTATTTTTAAATCACAAAATTTTTGATTTTTGAAATATTACGATGACCATATTTGCCTCCTACGCACCTAAAACTTTTAACGGTTACATGTTCCCTTAACTTTTATCAAATTTTTTAATGTGCATTTTCTGCATTGTCGGACCCTAACCTTTTATGACCTTAAAATACACCCCCCCCCCTCCC
>NW_019396110.1:51547-56531 GCF_000591075.1 Eurytemora carolleeae | reverse complement strand
CTCCAGCCTCCCCACCTCTCCTGTATTTAAGGGCACCCTCCTGAGATTATATTAGCAAAAACTCAAAAAAGTCGGAACCCGCTGCTGTTGAAATAGACAGGAGAGAGAACAAATCCGTCCTTTCAAACATCAGCTAAGGAGGAGGGCGGGAAAGGGAGGTTGAGGAGGGTAGAGAGGGGAGGGTTGAGGGGTGAAGAGAGAATAGGGGGGAAATGAGCGCTAATTAGAAAGAAGAGGTGGGGAGAAGGGAGAGTAAAGATATAATTGAAGAGAAGAGAAGACGAAGGAAGATGGAACGGACAAGAATAGAGGAAAAGAATAAATGGAGGGAGTAGAAAGAAAAAAAATTAGGAAAAACAGAGAAGAATTAAGAGATGGAAGAAGAGAAGAAGGAGAAGAAGAACCATAACGAGAAGAACATGTATAAGAGCAGAAGAAGAAGAAGAGAGACTGGAGAAAAGAGTTTGATTGGAAGAAGAAAGAGGAAAAAATAAGGAGATGAATAAGAATAGAGAGAATGAGAAGGAAAAGGAGGAAAAGGAGGAATTAAGAGGAAAAGAAGGAGGGGGAAGAGTAGAAGGAGAAATAACAGGAAAAGAATATGAGAAAATAAAGACTAGAAAAGAGACAATATAAAATTTAAAAAAAAATTGATTATATTTTAAACAGGGCTTAATGAAACAGGTACAAATTTAGAAATTTCAATTAAAGCCCACAAAATCCTAAAATCCTAAATACACAAAATCCTAAAATCCTAAATACACAAAATCCTAAAATCCTAAATACACAAAATATCCTAAATTTTCTCCCTGTCTACATTTTGCACCTTGAATGGGTTTTCCGAAAACCTGGAAGTTATAACAGATAGACAGAAAGACAGATAAACAGATAGACAATTAGACAATTAGACAATTAGACAGATAGACAATTAGACATATAGACAGATAGACAGATAGACAGAAAGACAGATAGACAGATAGACAGATAGACAGATAGACAATTAGACATAGGGTTGGAATGCATGATAAATTGAAGAACAGAGAGATATGTTGTGTATGATACAGGTTCATATAATGATTATCTACTCTACAGTATGCAGTGTATCTACATCATAATTACAAATTTTTCTCTTTTCAAAACTAAACTTCAAAATATTGAGAGAAGCAGAAGGATGAGAAAGAATGTAAAGGATAAAAGGAGGTTTAAAGGGAATAAAGATGAGAGTAAAAATATAAAGGAAAGATAATAAAGATATGAGGGTAGAGGGTAGAGGAATGAGGGTAGAGGGATGAGGGTAGAGGGATAAGGGAAGAGGGATGAGGGTAATCCTAAAATCCTAAATACACAAAATATCCTAAATTTTCTCCCTGTCTACATTTTGCACCTTGAATGGGTTTTCCGAAAACCTGGAAGTTATAAAAACCGCCCGTTATAATATAAAGCGTGAACACAGTGAAAGCTAATGGGGGGTTCCGCACTATGTTATCCTCCCTAAAATTAAGTTTCTCCGAGGGGGGGGGGGGGTTGGCAACCCACCAAATATCCTGAATTACCCCCCTCCCCCGGCATACCCGGAAAATACTGTGGTTTACCGGTGTTGGAACCTAAAAGAGTTGGAAACCTAAGATCAGTAAATTATACATTGTATTTTGAAAATACATGTATCTCAGATCTTGGACCCAATATATTCTAAACCACCACAAAACAACCCTAAAACAACCTTAAATAATTCTTTATTTCTTTTTCAAAAAGTGTTTTCAACCCCCAGGCACTCCATCTTCGAACAGTTTACACTTGCAGGATTGGAAATTACCCCCCCCCCACCCCCCGTTTTTAAAAAGATATTTTTTGCTAAATAACCCAAAATACATTTTCTAAAACAAAAAAAATTTATGAAATTATGGAAATTGTTGACTTAAAGAAAAAGCCTGAGCTAATCCCGCTCGCTTGATCCCGATATCCTCAGCGGGTACTTTGATTTAAGGATCAACGCTTAATCTCTACATTTCACTTATCCCTTCAGGGTATAATTACACTGCGGAAATCGAATAAAGGTCAAGCATTGATCTTGATATTCACAATACAAGAGTTCTGAACTCTCTTATTGACCGATCTATCAACTTCACAAACTATTGATAACTCTTCAACAGCTTTCAAAAAACTTTATTATTTAAGAAA
This sequence comes from Eurytemora carolleeae, assembly GCF_000591075.1. Lineage (NCBI taxonomy): Eukaryota > Metazoa > Arthropoda > Copepoda > Calanoida > Temoridae > Eurytemora > Eurytemora carolleeae. The sequence goes on along the minus strand of NW_019396110.1, from coordinate 54,353 downwards.
ACAACTCCATTATAAAACCATATAACAATCTTAAAAAAATAACCAAACCAAAAAACAGCCTTTCAACTAATTTCTTGTTTGAGCGTGAACCACTAGGTTCCTTGGTTACCCACTAAACTACTTTTCATCTAACTTTTATCAAACAATCAAACAACCCTCAAACAATTTGTGAAAGTAACTGAGTTCTTAAAAACTCATGTTTTCAAATCTTTATATCTTTGCAACCTGATGTTGTAGACCTCTGATATTTTAAACTATGAATTCTGTTAGATCGAATAGTCTTAGTTTGAAATATCAAAGGTTTACTTCATCAAGTTGCAAAAATATAGGAATTAGAACTCAGTTCCTTTCTGCGGAATTTTGGAAATATCTGAAATGATTTGTGAGAATAGGTTGGAGTAATTAATCCTACTGAACTGCTCAGTGTGCTCTAATAGTGATCCAGAGATAAGATTTAATGCTCATCTAGTCTCCTATAGTACTGATAAACTGGACAGTTCTGCCAAACTGGAAATATTTGAAAAATAAATTGCTTCATTTATTTTCAATTCTTCACTTCAAGTCTTTTTTCAAATATAGGTTGGTTCATGCACTAGTGCGTGGTCCAGGTTTAATGGTTTCAGACGGTTTTACAATCATTTGTCCCCTTTCAGCAGTCCTAGTCCTGGTACAGTGGTCCTACAGTACTAAGTTTCACCCCTAGTCCTGGTCCTAACCCTTGTCCTTGTACTAGTTTAACCCTTAGTACTTGTCCCGGCACTAGTCTAATCCTTAGTCCTTGTACTTATCATTTTCCAGGTACTAATCTAAACCTTTGTCCTTGTCCTTATCATTGTCCTTGTAAAAGTCTAGTCCCTAGTCCTGGTCTTGTCCTGTTACTTGTCTAACCCCTTGTCCTGGTACTAGTCTAACCCCTAGTCCTTCTCCTTATCCTTGTCCTTGTACTAGTCTAACCCCTAGTCCTTGTCCTGGTACTAGTCTAACTCTTAGTCCCTGTCATGGTACATGTCCTTGTACTAGTCTAACCCCGAGTCCTATTCCTAGTCCTGATTTAGATATTTGATCATATTATACCAGATTGTCAATGAACTTACACTTTGTAGAACTAAGAGGGATTATAAAAGACAGAGAAACCGACCCTCTTTCACAAAAGACCCCCATCTCCCCTTTCTCCCCCTCCCCCCTTTCTAACTACCCGTCCAACCTTGCCCCCCCCCCTCCACCTACCCTCCTCTTCTTCTAGAAAATGTGGGTCCTCTTCTACCTTTTCTCTTCCACACAATAGATCCAGATATCAAACTGACGACATATTTATTTTATATTTATTTCAAGATTTACAATCTAAATTTTCTCTTATTTTTTCATTTATTCCAAGACGAAGCTTTCTTTTTGCGGTTTACAATCTACACTGTATTCTTCTTTTAACACTTTAATTTTCTTAGTTTTATTTCAGTTTTTTTTCTAGATTTTAATATCTTTTCTTCTTTTTTTTTTGGGGGTAAGGGGGAGGTTTGAATTTTTTTTTTGCTGTAATTACATGCATAGTAGCTACTTTTTCGATTCTTTAGATTAGTTGCAGTTTTCCTTTTATTCAGAGAATGAAATAGAATCTTTTCTTTGTTTTCTTTCTTTCTTTCTTTATTTCTTTTTCTCTCTCTATCTTTCTTTCTTTTTTCTTTCTGTCTTTCCTTCTACCTTTATTTCTTTCTTTCTTTTTCTCTCTTTATCTTTCTCTTTCTTTCTTTCTTTCTTTCTTTTTTCTCTCTTTTTTTCTTTCTTTCTTTCTTTCTTTCTTTCTTTCTTTCTTTCTTTCTTTCTTTCTTTCTTTCTTTCTTTCTACCTATATTTTTTTCTTTCTTTCTTTCTTTTTTCTTTCTTTCTTTCCTTCTACCTTTATTTCTTTCTTTCTTTCTTTCTTTCTTTCTTTCTTTTTTTCTTTCTTTCTTTTTTTTCTCTCTTTTTTTCTTTCTTTCTTTCTTTCTTTCTTTCTTTCTACCTATATTTCTTTCTTTCTTTCTTTTTCTCTCTCTATCTTTCTCTTTCTTTCTTTCTTTCTTTTTTTCTCTCTTTTTTCTTTCTTTCTTTCTTTCTTTCTTTCTTTTTCTTTCTTTCTTTCTTTCTTTCTTTCTTTCTTTCTTTCTTTCTTTCTTTCTTTTTTTCTTTCTTTCTTTCTTTCTTTTTTTCTCTCTTTCTTTCATTAAACTCAAGCTGAAGAAAGAAGCTGAAAACCCAGAGATTCGTAAATATATAATTTAAATGTTTATTGCTCACATCGCAAATAATTATGGACCTGAAGGGTTTTGTGGATCTGCAGTTGTAAATCTAATTAATTTTTTTTTGCATCGTTTTTTCGCAAAGGTTCATTAAGTTTCCAGGGGATAAAATCATAAAATATAAAAATATTTACTTATTAGGATTTGATTAAAAGTGTAAACAGTATTAAAAAGTCTGAAAAGTGAACTTCGAATATTTCTATTTTGGAATTTTTCTAATATGTCATAGATCCTAAGTTACTGTTATGGGGTAGAGACCCCCCCCCCCAAAAAAAAAAGTATTCAACAAAAAATTACCAGTAAAGGTTTCGTGATATTTAGAACCGGCCGTACTTCAATGTTGCTCATAGTATAAACCAGAGCACACGTTGTATTTTAAACCTTGAGTTTAAACCATAATTCCTATAGTTGTATGTTAAACCTTGAGTTTAAACCATAGTTCCTATAGTTATATGTTATACCTGGAGTTTAAACCATAGTTCCTATAGTTGTATGTTGTACCTAGAGTTTAAACCATAGTTCCTATAGTTATA
>NW_019396110.1:31165-50828 GCF_000591075.1 Eurytemora carolleeae | reverse complement strand
TCCTATACGGCTCCTAGACTCAAAATAAGCGTGTGACCCAGTACACGTGACCCCTGTTCTACGAACCACCATGATCACTGATATTGTGAGATTTATTTCTCCGATTCTCCCAGGTTGTTTAAACTTCTCCAGGTCCTACTGGAAGTAGAGGGAAACCACCAACCGTCTCCTGGACGGTTCCCTGGGCAGGAGGAAATACTGAAGACTGGCTTTACTTCTTCATATACCCTGAGACCCTGAGTAACCTGAACTTTTAAAATATCTGAGCATTTCCTTAAATCTCAGATTGTTTTCAGTTATCCGGGGTCTTTCATAGCTATTGACTCAGAGTGCAAAAATTGAGTTAGAACATTAATTCCTCAATTTATATTAGTTAAAACATTAATTGATTAATTGAGATTCATTAAAACATTAATTCATTAATTGAGATTGGCTAAAATATAAAATCTTTTATTGAGATTCGTTAAAACATTAATTCATTAATTGAGATTCGGTAAAACATTAATTCATTAATTGAGATTCGTTAAAACATTAATTTATTAATTGAGATTCGTATAATTAAGATTCATTAATTACGTACATTTAGAAAAGCGTTTTCATCCTCTCCAATTAGTTCAGTTTGCCGCCGGCAGGAAATCTGTTCATCTAGGATCATTTCAGTGTAAAGATTGTTTGAGCAAATAAAAAAGACTCAGTAAGATGAAAATATAAAAACTAGGGAAGACAAGACATTAAATAGCTCCGAGCTCAGAGTTTAGGGGTTTAGGGGTTTAGGGGGCAGGTTTAGAGCAAAAGAGGATATTTACACTTCCCGTTGTAGATAGACAGATAGACAGATAGACAGATAGACAGACAGATTCCTTTATTTTATTCTTATTATTAATGTCACTGAGAATTTTGTAAGTTGTGTCTGAAATGTCTATACAATGTGCCTTGAACATTTTTAGCCATAAATCAGTTTTAACAATTGCAAATTATAGAATATTCTTACCAACATTTCTTGATTTGAAGAAAGGACGAAGACGACAATCAAGCCACAGTTTTTAAGTTACTACTATATAAGCTAGCTAAGAACCTATTTTGGAGAATAATAAGAAACTGATTTGAACGCCTGGGGATAATATTGCTGGTTGTGTGTCGATAAACCTCTGAATAGGATACAATGCAACGGTTCGGAGTACAAGAAACCTTGATACAGGGTGTATTAAAAACAAATATACAGGGTGAACTGCAGTAGGTTTTGGTTATGTAGGAACGACAGTAGGAGCAACAAACGTAGACGATCAGAAATCATAAAATATTGGTAATTTGTTTTTCGATGTAAAATTCCACTTTGGTTTTTGGATAAAGAGGATTAATAGTTAAGGGCTCTTTTTATAAAGAATTTGAATCTTGTGAAAAACAGTCTTTGGTTAAAAACTTCCCAGGACGCCTCTTAAAATTCAACGATTCAATTGTTTTAACAGAAAGTATTAAATTTAACTGTTGAAAATTTAATTCTTCAAAAATAAACTGATTTAATAAGCTAGAAAAATGAGAATTATAATAAAATCATAACAGTGAACTTTCAACCATTACAAAGATTTAAAAATGCCAGCGGAAGTGCCCGACATTGCCCGTGTAATTAAAAACCATTTGGAGAAAATTTTCTTAAAAATTTTGAATTTTGACAAAAATGTCAGCCAATTTGGTCCAGTCGTTTGGCCAGCTATAGCTAACAATTAACATTAAAAAATCAAAACTTTTTTATTTTACAATTAAAAAACATATATTTTATATATAAACATATTTTATTGACCGTTATGACTTTTCTATAAAATATGGAAAATCATCACCTTAATCGTTTTATTATTTTTTTAAATCAAGCAATCAACCTAAAAGACAAAATTTCAACTTCAAACCAAAATTTTCAATTTTTATCGAAAATAATCATCTAACAATAATACTGCATGCATTGCAAACAAGATTCAGAATCTTTAGGAATTATGAGGGGAGGGGGGAATTCGGTTAGAACGGTGATAATACAAAAAGTGGGCTCTTTAATTTTCAGTGTTTGGAATTTACAAATCTAAAGGTGGGGGGGGGGAAGTGTGAATGTTGCCCCCCCATTATTTAAATATATGTTTAAATGAACAGGGTTAAGCTCTATCAAGTAATCAAGATATCGAGATATCAATGTCTCAGGACTGAAACAGTTGTAACGGACATCCAGATAATACTCAGATTTAATCCTGTAAAAAGTATTGAATATATTTGATTTTTAAGTCCAATTGATCAAAAATAATTAAAAATAAGGATAAAGTACTAATCAATTTAATGGTCATGCATCAGGTTTTTTATCTTCCCTTTTATCATTTGAATCAATTCTATTTTCTTGATTTTAAGGCTTTTGTTTTTTTCCCTCACCTTTTTCTTTATCTTTCTCTTCATCTTCTTATTTTGTTCATATCTTCTCAATTCTTTTTTTCACCTTTTTCTTTTTTTATGACATCTGTTATTTTCTTGTTTATCTTTCTCTTTTACTTTTCCTCTTTCTATCTTTTTTTTTTAATTGCTTGAGAACCCAGAGAACTCAAAGTTACTCCCGCCGTTTACCCGCGATTAGTCGTAAATTACGATTTTAGTTTTTTTTCCTTATAAATGTGGACCCACTCAACATGAATCTCAAAACCTAGTTAAGAACATTCCCGTGGTTCTCCCAAGTTTTCCAGCCAAAAATTGAGGCAAATCAGTGAAGGTGTTCATGAGTTATGATCCAACATACAAATAGACAAACAGAGATTACAACTTTATATATATAATTTTGTTTCACTGATCTGCAATTTCTCATTCTGCTTTTTTCTCATCTACTTCCTCTCCGTCTACTCTTCTACTACTCTCCCTTTTTATTCTCTACTTCTGGGTTTTCTACTCCTGTCTCCATTGGAGAATATGAGAGAGATAAACTGGAATTAAACCGTCCCAACTAGATCCAACAGGGATAAATACTAAAATTATTCCTAATAATTTTGTCGATTATTAGTTAGTAAAATTTGTAAAAACATATGTAATTTGTAATGTTTTAATAATCTGATAGGGTTTGATTTAATCGAAGAGGACATTTCTCCCTGTGGTGACTTTAACGGTCGGAGCAAGAAAATCTTCCAAGACAAAGCTTTTTTCTGACGTGGTTCAATTAATGATAGGGGACGTGGGGATGGGGGCGGGGAGGGAAAGGGGAGGGGTAAGATTGTGATATAGGGGTTAGACGGCGCTATTACAGATACAAAGATAAAAGGATGCATACTACTGCAGGTTTTAACCTATATAACACAAAGTAACGGAATTGAGTTTATGCAACAAGTTCTAATGTTCTAATCCTTATATGTTTCCAACATGATAGCAGATAGTGTAAACCTGTAATATTTTATTTCATTTAACAGAATTTACAGTTTTAAATATATAAGTCTACTACATTAGGTTGCAAATATATAGGATTAGAAAGTCAGAGCAAATAAAAATAATTGTTGGAGGATTAACCACTATTGTAAGAATAATTGATGAAATGAATAAGATGAATAGAAAAGTTAGGATGAAAAAATGAGATGAAATGAATAGGATGAATAGAAAAGTTAGGCTGAATAAATGAGATGAAATGAATAGGATGAATAGAAAAGTTAGGATGAAAAAATGAGATGAAATGAATAGGATGAATAGAAAAGTTAGGATGAATNTTCTGACGTGGTTCAATTAATGATAGGGGACGTGGGGATGGGGGCGGGGAGGGAAAGAGGAGGGGTAAGATTGTGATATAGGGGTTAGACGGCGCTATTACAGATACAAAGATAAAAGGATGCTAAATTTGGGGTTAAGGACAAAATTCTTGACGCTTCTTGTAGCCGAACCTTTTAGTACAAATTGTCTATCATTGAATTGGACCAAATAGGTTGACAACCTATTTGAATTGGACAATCAACATTTTCGAATACTTTTGATGGGTCCAAGGCAGGTCTAAAATATATATCTTAACCTCTCGTCTTTTTAACAAACATATAGATAAATAAATAGAATCTATCCCCCTTTGCTGTATAAATTATGCTGTCTTTCCACTTAATTATCTATCTTTCTATCCATCCACATTTTTATTCATCCTTCCATTTATTTATCTGTCCATCTATCCGACAATTTATCTATCTATCTATCCTACGATTTATCTATCTATCTATCCCGACATTAATTACAACCACTTCCGTTAAATTTTCAGCGCCTTTCACCACAATTTTTCTAAACGTTTTTCCGTCTTTTATAGGAATTTGATCAATTTAGACGTTTTTCTCTAAACTTGGACATTTAGGACAAGACTCCCAAACAGAAGGAAGGGGAATTTAACCATTTCAATATTTTTATTTATCTTTCGTTTTAAATATTAAAAAATATAATTCCCATTAAATAGGATTGAATGATGGTTTAAAAGTGTTAAATTTTTTCAGATTCAGATCCAGCAAGAATGACTGAATTTTAGGTTTCATTATTAAAAAACAATGTTAAAATATTAAAAATCATTAATTAACATAATAAAATACACATTTAATTCTAAAATGTATTGTAAGAGGAGGGTTATGTAAAAAAAGTTACTTCCTTTCAAATTATTAAACATGCCAATATTTATACGGGTCGACTAGCTTAGATATTTTTTAATCAAAATACATTTTACTGCAATTGTATTGATGGTTAAAATGGGGGAGATAAACTGTCGCAGAGAGATGTAAAAACGCAGTACACCGGTAACCATTCTAACCATTTAGGAACCAAGTTAAAGAAGACCGATAAGTTGTTGAAGACGATAGAAAATGAAGACGACATTGTAATAAGACGACAAATACGCAAGAAGTTAAGTTCCAAAAAGTGAAAAATGATCAAAAAGGATAAGTTTTTATTAAGAACGATCAATATTGATCATAAAGGATTCTTAAATAGCATTAAATCAAATTATCCAAAGGACCCCTATAGTTCAGGATTAAATCAAATTATCCAAAGGACCCCTATAGTTCAGGATTAAATCAAGAATCCCGTATAGAGTAAAATGCATAGATAAATGGTAAAATTTAACCAAGGGATCCTATAGAATAGATCAGGATTCGATCAAGGGACCCCTAGACTAAAATAAAATCAAGGGACCCCTAGATCATGATTCAATCAAGGGACACCTTGACCAGGATTAAATGAAGGGCCCCTAAAGTAGGATCAAATCAATTGGAACCCCCAAGCAGGATTTAATCAAAGGCCCCTAGAGCAGGATTAAATCAAGGGAACCCTATATCAAGGGATTCCTAGATCAGGATTAAATCAAGGGAACCCTAGATCAAGGAACCCCTAGATCAGGATTTAACCAAGGGACCCCCTAATCAGGATTAAATCAAGGGACCCCTTGATCAGGATTAAATCAAGGGACCCCTAGATCAGGATTAAATCAAGGGACCCCTAGGTAAGAAATAAATCAAGGGCCCCTAGGTCCAGGGACCTCTCTATAATGTTTATTGATTAATTTGACGGTTAGAAATGAAGCTCCAAGTATTGTAAGTCAGCTAATCAATTTTCTTCACAGATTTTTATCTAAACCTAATTATATAAATTGGGGGGAGGGGGAATAGGGGGGAAGATCTCGCATACTACTGCAGGTTTTAACCTATATAACACAAAGTAACGGAATTGAGTTTATGCAACAAGTTCTAATGTTCTAATCCTTATATGTTTCCAACTATAGGGAAGAGATATGTGAGAGAGAAGGGAATAGGTTAGAGAAGGAATAGAATATAGAAGAGATTAGGAGAAAATAGATAAAAAGATTTAAAAATAAAAATGAAATAAAAATATGTAGATTCAACATAATACAAACATGCGTAGTTACGAGGCCTTTAATCTCTTATTTGACCGCGAGCCCCCCACCCCTCGCTATTCAACCCCCTTTCCCCTTTTCTATAGGTACACACCTCCCCTTTTAACCCATGATTGATCCCCCCCCTTCCCCGTCTTATCAACCGTATGTAAAGTCTATATTAAATATTAAGTCAGGCGAATTTGGCGGGAAAACAGGGTTAAATAAATCCTCGACAGCATAAATTTAGAATTTTCTTAAATTTTTTTATTTTATCAAATGTAAAACGTGTCTTTTAAATATTTAAAAAATATTTTTTCGTTAATATTTGGGGAATATTTCCCCTAGTCTAGGGGAAAGCACTATTTTGCCTCTCTACGTTCTCTTTTAACCATTTGATCAGCTGATTTTACCGGAGAGATAACAATGACAATGTAACCTCGGCTGTCGGAGTAGAGTATAGAATGCATTTGACCGACGGACGGTAGGAGGGTCAAACCTAGTGTAATTACACTAAACGTTGAAGATCAGAGGGGTACACAGCATATTGTAAGTATTTTCATAAGACTATACGATTATTCATTGTAATGATTGTACTATTGCACGTAATTATTCTTGTGTCATTAAATTATAATGTAGATTGGATCATTATATTTGCTTGTTCTACCCGAGGAATAATTCTACCAGGAACCCTCATATCGTTATTTACATTAAAAGTGTACTGCAGGTTCTGGGTGACATAAAAAACAAAACTCGACCTGGGCAGTACATTTTTTATGCAACCAAAGATACTGGTGTTTCTAGTATTTCCCCTGGTTCTACCAACAACATTATAAAAATGACAAAATGTGTAAATGTCGTCTTATAATTCCAAGTTTATCTTGCTTAGAATGGGGTCCAGCAGAGATATCCTGAGATTGTCCCCGCAGATGTACAACGCCTTGAAGCAGGGGAACGTGAAGGAGGTGGAGGATCTGCTCAAGCAAGGGATGGATCCGGACACAACCTTCTCTGTTATGGGCGGTAAAAAGCCGGCGCTCTGCGTAGCTGCCGAGGAAGGTTGTGCTATGATTATTCAACTTCTTTGTTCCCACCATTGCTCTACCGCACAGCTGGACAAAGACGGGCTTTCTCCTCTTCACATCGCCGCGGCGAAAGGATTTGTTGAAGCAGTTCGAGTTCTGATCAAAAATCGCGCAGAGGTAAATCGTGCCGCGGCGACTAGTATTCAAGAGACCCCGCTTCTACTGGCATGTAATAATAACAACACCGGGATAATTTCTGTTCTCATTCGGGCCGGGGCGGAAGTAAACCGGTGGAATAGCAACGGTACAACGCCGTTGATGAGTGCGGCGGACCAGGGTAATGTTGAGGCGGTTAGAATGCTGGTTGAAGCGGGTGCAGATGTTCAAGCACGGGATCGGGAAGGTTGCACTCCACTGCACAGGAACGCCTTCTCTCTCCGCCCTAGACTTGAGATAGTACAGATGCTCTGTCCGAGCTCCGAGGTTTCAAACCTAGTCAACGTGCAGGGATACAATTCTTTAATGTCCATCGTATCCAACGATATGCCTGAATTCTTGAAGGTGGATATAGTGGATTATCTTATAAAAATGAACTGTAAACTTAACACAGTTAGTATAGTTGGAGCCACCGCTCTGCACCAGGCCTGCTTCCGAAAAAATTGGAATATCGTTGAGAAGTTAATCAAGGCCGGAGCTAGGACTAATATTCCATGTGTCCTAGGACGCACCACGCTCTGTGCAGTCCTGGAGAGAGGACAGTTTTCATTAGCAGAGATGATGCTGGCAGCTGGAAATCCGTCCCAGCTCAGTGAGGGTGAGAAGAGTAAACTAGGAGAAGAAGCTAGAAAGTTTCTCCAGGTTGTCAACTGTACTGTAAAGAGTTTAAAGTTCTCCTGTAGGAGCAGTATCCGGAGAGGAATAGGAGAACAGGGGCTACATCAGAAAATTGACACTATTGGTCTTCCATTAATCATAAATGAATATGTCAAAAATTTGAATCCTTTAGGTAGCTAGAGACAGACGGCTGTTTAAATTTGAAACAAGTGCTACAGTTATATTAATCAAACAAATTGATATTTTAATCTCACAAATTGATATCTAAAGTCAAAAATTGATATTTTAAACTGTTCAAACGTCGTAAATCATTGTTAATAATTGTAACTTATGCCTTCCATTCAGAACTAAGCAAAAAATTTTAACGTATCATATATTTATGTATATATATTATTTTTATTTTAAAATTATTGGAGTTAATAAAACTTATAATGTTAACTATAAAAGTTCAGATCAAGGTTGAGATTCAGTTTTATTTTATGTAAAAGGGCCTTCAATAACAAACTTTGTATCAAAAAAGGATGCACGACTTATAAGATTTTCATAATATGTGGTTTTGGTAAATCTCTGGAAGCATCCTGAAAGAAATTAGACGTTCAGAAAATCCTGGTTCATTTGGACAAATTTAAATTGAATGAGATGTTTCTTATCTCCTGTAATTTTACAAGCACAGAAAAAAACATTTTTAAAAACCAGGTCTATGGGTATTTTTAAAACCAGGTCTGTGGGTATTTTTATTACTATTCTGAAAGTAATTTCAAAGATAAAAGACGAACTTTTGGTCGTCTCTACACTTTTATGTTTTGTGAGACGCTGAGAATTAAAAGTTCTTCTTTCTAAATATTATTCAAAAATAATTTTAGATAACAAATATAGTTTTGTTATCTAACTATCGATGCTAGAGCATTTATTTTTGTCCGAAATTACTAATAGAGTGCTAAGAGATACTTCATGATAATCCTATTCGTATTTTTGTCCGAAATTACTAATAGAGTGCTTAGGGATACTTCATAATAATCCTATTCGTATTTTTGAACCAGATGTTCTTAATTTCTCTATGCTTTTTGTAAGTTCGAAATTCATTTCTTTCTAACAGTGATGCTTTTTCTAAGATAAAAATTATAATTAAAATTCAGTTAAATGGTTCGAATGCTGAATAACAAGACAACAATCAAGCAGATAAAGATCTATTAGTCAGGCATAGATCAAAAGGTTACTTTGAAATTTTTAATTAATGAAAATCGAAACAGAATCTATTCGCAACTTTAACAAATCAACCATTATTAGAAGTCTTAAAAGAGAACTCAATTTGATGAAAAGTTTCAATGTCGTCTTTTGTAGATTTTAGACAAAGATTTAGCTTATTTTGATGGCCCCTTACTTACTTTTCTTTACTTACTCAATTTGTTTAACGTTCCAATTCTTGTTAAAATTAAGAATAATTCCTACAATAAGAGTTGAGACCTATAAAACTGTGAAAAAGGAAGACGACTTTTGGACTCAAGTTATGGTTTCATGCAATAGTCCATTAAGTCCATTGACCATGAAACACAGAAATTGTTCAGCGTGAACGTTTATTTTCAAACTTAAGGTTCCCTTGTGGCTTTATGAATACATCAATATCTATATATAAATTTGGCTTGTCTGTCTGTTTGTTTGTTTGTATCCAATAAACGTCAAAAAGGCTGAACCCACGGGCCCACATTTTTTGTGGGACATCACGTGACCACAGGGAAGGTTTATGAATGATAAAAATTTGAAAAAATGTGTTTTAAAGGTAATTTTATAAAAAAGATTTTAATTTTTGAAAATCCGCGAATTTTTTTTTAAATCCGCAAAATTTTTTTCTTCTTTGTTTTAAAATGTAAACAAAAAGAACATGTTCACAATTTAAATAGAAGATTGGCGCAAAGCGCCCTAAAAGCCTAGAAAGAAGGGTGCGAAGCGCCTTGAATTTCTGGTATCTATTTATAAATTTAGCTTGTCTGTCTGTATGTTTGTTTGTGTCCAATAAACGTCAAAACGGCTCAACCGATCGGGCCCAAATTTTGTGTGGGACCTCACGTGACCCCAAGAAAGGTTTATGAATGATCAAAATTTTAAAAGTTTGTGCTTAAAAGTTTTTTGTTTTTGTAAAATTTTGAAAATGCGCGAACTTTTTGTTTTGTTTTTGTTTTATACTGCACAAAGCCATAGTACATAAAATTGCAGAAATGAGGTCTTCCAATTCCACAGTTTTAAGAGGACTGCATGTTTGTTGCGTTTAGAAAAAAATGGACTTTTTGCAGGGATTTGTAATTTGCAGTTTCATTTCTACAGAAGTGCCCTGCACATTGTACAGGATTTGTTATTAATTGAAATTACAAATAATAAATCCTTTTCTACTGAACAATGTTATATGGAAGAAAGAAAGAAGCGACATTGTACAGTTTTCTGCTTACTGATCTTGATATATTGGGACAAACTGTCTGTTCAATATTTTATTGTTATAACTGCATGTTCTACAGGGTGTCACAAGAAAAAGAGTCTAGTTATGCAGTTAAGAATGTTTTAAAAATTCAAGGTTTGTGACATTTGGTTGCAAAGATATAAGGGTTATAAATCTGAGTTTGTGGCAAAGACTCAATTCCTTTGGACCACTTTCAGAATTAGAATAAATACAATGAAGCCCAAAAATTGAGACTGAAAGGGCTGAAACAACTAATCATCTTATTTTGGGACACCCTGTATATCTCTTTCTTGGGACTAACTGTATATTCTATAACTTGTTAAAATATCTCCTGCTGATATTAGATTAGGTTTAAGCTATTAGCGCAGTTGAATTCAATCTATCCTAACAAGAAATAGAAACCATTAAACTTTATTAGAATTTTATACAATTCGGGATTTTACATTGGATGTTTAACTAAACTTTACTTTTTTAAGTAAGGTTGAAACGATGGTGCACTTTTTGTTGAAATCTACCTTGCACAAGTTCTAAAGTTTTCTTTGATATATTTGAGATTTTTTTTTATAATTTTCAAACATTAAGATTTTTGCTTTTTTGGTAAATTAAATCCCTAATGTAAACCAGAAAAAAAGCATACTTGGTGTTTGGATAAGCAGAAATATTAATTGTAGGCATGCCTGACATAGAGTTAGTTTCATACAAAACTTGACGTAATCGTTAAGCCCCATAAGAATAAAGTTAGAAACGCCTGACAAATGTTCATATATTGTCATTTTATTGTCATAATTGTTTACATGTTTACGACAAAAAAATTGCTTTAATAAAGTAAAAACCTTGAAAACATGTGAAGATGACTTTTAGACGATTGACTGAATTTTTCATTAATAATTGGAGACTACTGGAGAGTAACGGAGGGTTTTAAATCCAGAGGAGAGAAAATTACTTCTGGAGAGCTTTTAAATTTTTACCGAAATATAAATTCTACCAGAAGGTTTTTCATTCCACTGGAGTAAATGGCATTCCAAAATTGGGAGCGTTTGAGTTTTTAGTTTTACAAAGAGCAAAATTCTACTCCAGGGTTTTTTAATTCACCGGAGGGATGTTCTGCAGGGAATAGGAATAAAGGGAAAGGAAATGGCGCTAGTCTGGCATGAGAAAGCCAGTCGCACTGCTTTGCAGACAAGTTCAGTAAACCTAACACACACTCTTTTGGTACAGACACACAACATGACTACAGTCAAGGAAATTGCAGAACAATGTTGTCAATTATAAATAAGCTTGAATGACGACTAGTTTATTGTAAACTTTAATCAAATCAAATTCTTTGCATGAAAATTTGGCTTTTAGTGTTGACTTAAACATGCATATAAATACTATACTACATGTATATTTAACTTATTTTTAAGTAAACAATTTACAATAAACAAATGTACTCTCCTAGACTGTACAAATACCGAGATTCGTATGTACTGTATATACCTACAGTAAACACCTTCGGTTCGGTATTACTTTACACACACTCTTTTGGTACAGACAAACACACATGACGTTTCCGCCCCCTGATGTACTGTGTGAACTATATGGTTTGCATTTTTCCCCGTAGTGAGTTACATACAAGGTGTCCCACGAAACATGACAGTTTTAAATGTCTTCTTCCATATCCTGTATTAGATATTATAGACTTTTTGAAGTTTATCTAGGTTAAAAAAACTTTAATATATTTTACTTAGAAATCAATTTTACCACAACTAGAAATTCAAGGCGCTTCGCGCCCTTCTTTCTAGGCTTTTAGGGCGCTTCGCGCCCATCTTCTATTTAAATTGTGAACATGTTCTTTTTGTTTACATTTCAAAACAAAGATGAAAAAAATTTTGCGGATTTTAAAAAAAAAATCGCGGATTTTCAAAAATTTAAATTTTTTTACAAAATTAAAAACCTTTAAAACACAAATTTTTAAAATTTCAATCATTCATAAACCTTCCCTGGGGTCCCTAGATGTCCCACAAAAAATTTGGGCCCGATCGGTTCAGCCGTTTTGACGTTTATTGGATACAAACAGACAGACAAGCGAAATTTATATATAGATATGGATGCCATAAAATATTTATTATTATTCTCTTTGGTGACAAACAACTTAACATATTATGGAAGAAGACATTTTAAACTATTCACCAACTGTCATGTTTCTTGGGACACCCTGTATTACCGGGTTTGCTTCTATAAACATAACTGGGTAATAATATTAGTATCTGCAAGCTTTATAAAGTACACTTTTTAAGATAAAAACAATAAAATTTTCCTATTTCAATTGGCAGATTTCCGAAAGTTTAAAAAAATCTAAATTATTTCAAGGCATCACTTTTTAATTCTGACCGTCCAAAACCGTATCAGGGGTCATTTGCAGAGTTACCATATATAATTTGGACCAGATTGGTTCCGCTGTTTATTGGATACAATCAACAAATATACTCATATAATACACTTAATGATTGCTTTAATGTCGTCTTCCTTTTTTAAGAGATATCTGCTCTCACTCTCATAATTTTAAACATCTTCATGATAAAAATATATCTTCATTAAATTTTACTCTAAAGAGTTTTCTATAATTAATCTTATTTTCTTTTCAGGTTTTGATTAAACTATAGAATATTGATAAGATTTAATTTAAAACGAATAATTTTTCAACAGTCTGCAGGGGAATATTATTTAAGTGTGGCCTCGAGATCTGAAAGAGAAATTGAGAAATGATCCAAAACAATAAAAACCCTAGAAAAATTATGGCAAAATTATGAAAATTTTAAGATGTTGAGTTTTGAAAAAAAATTTATGTAATTCAGACAAAATGAAAGTAAAACCCTGGTGATTTTTTTACTTTTAAAAGTTCATAATCAAACGTTGTCAAGTCTTAATAACATGAAAGGCGGAGAATGCTTAAATACGAAAAGTATAGTACTCTAGTTATACCCGGAGAAGGGTTACACCTGTTCACAGTTTAGGATTAGTTCTCAGGGTTCAGGTTTCAATGCGTTCCGACATATCTGTTTATTATCTTAGTTTAAACATTTCCTCCGTTCCTACTCATCCTACTCATCCTACTTATCCTACTCATCCTACTCATCCTACTTTTATCAGATGAAAATTTTGTATATATATTATTTTTATTTTAAAATTATTGGAGTTAATAAAACTTATAATGTTAACTATAAAAGTTCAGATCAAGGTTGAGATTCAGTACCTATTCATCCTACTCATCCTACTCATTCTATTCATCCTACTCATCCTACTCATCCTACTCATCCTACTCATCCTGCTTATCCTACTTATCCTACTCATCCTACTTATCCTACTCATCCTACTCATCCTACTCATCCTACTCATCCTACTCATCCTACTCATCCTACTCATCCTACTCATCCTACTCATCCTACTCATCCTACTTATCCTACGCAGCCTACTCTTCCTACTCCTTCTACTCCACCTATTACTCATACGCATCATACTTATCCTACTCATCCTACTCATCCTACTCAAAATACTCATCCTACTCATCATACTCATTTTCTCATTCTACTGATTTTATCTCATCTTCATCATCCTGCGCTATCTATCTTTTCTCCATGCATATACATGCATATATTCTCGTACTAAATATGATTAGAGTTGGCTGGGGAAACCTAACCTAATAATTCCTCTGGGTCTGGATACTACCAACACCAGATATACAAGACTATCTTGGGAACCCAGCTTTGCATGGAAATGGAAACTATTTATCCGTTTAAAAGCCAACTCGCTTCATTTGGAATGTTTAACCCAAGTAAATAACCTTCCCGTGATTCTACCGAGTTCCTCATTCAAAGATGAAGGGGTTCGTAAGTTCTTAGTATTACAATAACTATTGTAATATATATGACTAGCTGAAGGACCCGGCGTTGCCCGTGGAAAATAAATTTGAAATTAAAATTAAAAAAATATCGAGAAAACAAATTTTCGATTTTTTTTTAGCTTATAACACCCCCCGGCCACCCATGAGTGTCCACAAAAAATGTCAGCCCAATCGGTCCAGCCGTTTGGCCGGTTATAGGCAATATATATATTTATATACGAATGTCTTGTTTTATTATATAGATGGAGGTTACAGCTAGTTACATGTTTATTATTATAAAAAATAGTGCTCTTTAACTCTTCATTCATCACATTTTTCTTTTAATTTAGTTCGGAGATCCTTTTTTAGGGAAATAGAAATTCAATTCAGGTGATACTCATTTAGAGCTGGACATATTCAATTCATCAAATTCACCACAGTACACTTTGTAGAAGTAAAAATTATGAAATTTTTCTTTTTCTTTTTCTATAATTTGATAAGGCTTTAGTTGTGGCTTCTCTATAAAAGTGACTTGCAGAGGCAGAGAATGAAAGAAATTGAGTCTTTTCCGATATCTTTGCAACACGATGTAGTAGATCTTTGATATTTTAAACTATGAATTATGTTAGATCAAGTAGTTTTAGTTTGAAATATTAAAGGTTTACACTATCAGGTTGTAAAGATATAGGGATAAGACAATTTTGGATTCCTTTACAAAACTCACCACTTTTTAAAATAGAAAATTTTCTGCAAAATTTACAGAAGATAAGTACAATACAATAAGATATAAGCTTATAGGATAAGAAATTTCATATATCTACAATATAGAATATAGAATATAGAATTATATTAGCATACTGATGAAATACTGATGAAAATGTCTACCTCTATAAATCATCCAAGACTAAACAAGGAACAGGGCTAAAATATATTCTTATTCAAAAATTTAATATACCATCTTCTCTTCTAAATATACAAGGCAATCAGAGCGCTTCGTATCTCCCATCTGATATAGTTAGAGCTTTTCTTTGTTTACGAAAACTTTTGATTCGTATTTTTGACTAAACAATGGTATTTTTAGATTCCACAGTTTATTGAATGCAAACAAACAAACAACCAAGACAAGCCAAATATAAATTTCAATATTAGGATTATCCGGGAGAATTATGTGTATTCAATAACATTAGAACGGTTAAACCAATCGGGCCCAATTTTTCAAGTAAGATGAGGGGGGGGGGATATTTCAGGGTTGCACGTGAAGAACATTTTAAAGTTAAAAGTTAAAATATGCGGAATATTAGGGAGAAACAAAAGCAGAAGTATGTGTCAAAATGCATATCTCCTTTGTCTACAAGGGATTTATAGAATGCGTAGATCTACTAAAGAGGAAAAGAAAACAGATGTATGATCAGATAAAAAGCTAGAAGATACAACAGTCGGAGAATAAAAATTTAATGCTCATTTTTTTTAATTTTGTAAAAAAAAATTTTCATTTAAAATAAATTGTTAAAAAAAAGTTAAACATATTACAGGAAAGACTGGTGCTCACAAATTGCTCTGAATGCCTTGTCTCATTTTGTAAAAACAACCCAAAAACATGGACGAAAATAATGGAAAAATTAGGAAAAAAACTACAAAAGATCAAACCTGGAAAAATAAAAATATAAAATAATAATTAATGAACAAAGAATTTAAAAGACTAAAATTTTGATCAAGGGTCATTTCAGCTTGAGAAAAAATCATATGTTGACCGAAATGTTTATGTTTTTGATTGAGAAATGTAAATGTTTCATAACATTTACATTTCAAATCAAATAAACAAAATTCGAAAATCAGGGTTAAAACTTTCGAAAGAAACTTTCATCACGAATAAAAAATAAATGATGATTTAGATATCTAGATTAAAACATTTAAATGATTTGAAACCCTTTTACGAAAACTACAAACCCCTGAATCTCTAAACTGTGGAGAGGGAACGTTATCACTCCTTTTTATATTTCTTTAATTCATCGTCTCGTCTGCACTTCTTCATCCTTTTCTTACTCAAACAAACTAAATATCTTGGGAACAAAAACTAGATTGGAAAGAGAAAATAAGTTTATAGGAAAATTAAACAACTTAAAGGGACTTTGGGTTTTAATTTTAAGTGACCCCTTGCATGCCAGATTTACAACGGTACCCTCAACTGCGCAAGATACCGCAATTTTGTCAACTTCCTCAATTTTCTTCTGCTATGCAAATCCGCCAGTCACTTTACATAGAAACTAAAATTTAAAATTATCGGTTTTTAGACAGATTAACTTTAAAATTGAAAACTTAATGTTCTTATTGATTGATTTTTAAAAATTATTGGATAGGACGGACCCAAATTATTTTCATTATAAAACAATATTGTTTTTATCCTCACCTTCTGTTAAAGAAATAATGCAAAATAAGGTTTCTAACTTTGTATTGATCTCAAAAGATTTGAACGAAATCTGATATTATAATGTGAATTTTAAAATCTAAAATCATAATTTGAATGTTTTATAAAGCAGTAAAGTATATAAAAATCATAAGAATTAAGCAAAGATTTTTAATAATCGAATTTTGATAATACGAAATATTTCTATTTAAAATGTGGACATAATAGGTTATCCGAATACAATGCATATTAATTTAATCTTTAATAAAGTCCATGTAAAGCTAAAATATATGAACCCTTTATCATTACCCAACCTGTTTTTCGCCTAATTTTATGACACTAACTTCAGTTTTAGAAGAACCCTTTAAGTAGTAAAATACTTTATTGCACCCCAAGTTGTAAAAATACAATTTTACGCGTGCATAAAAGCACGTCTTTTCAAAATATAAAAACCTGCCTTGTAGTCAATAAAACTGATGTAAACAAATAAAATTTTGATTTGTTACAAATTTCTAAACAAGAAAACATTCAGAAACTCAAAATGGCATCCTAGTTAACATAACTAAACCCACCACCCGACTTTTATTTGATAACGAAACCCTTTGATACTTAAACATAAACCCTCTAAAATGAAACCCTGTAATTCATAAACCTTTTGGAATGAGACCCTGTACTCCATACACCCCCCCCCCTAGAATGGGACCCTATACTCCATAAACCCCTTGAAAAGAGACTCTGTACTCCATAAACCCCCTGAAATGAGACCCTGTACTCCATAAACCCCTTGAAATGAGACCCTGTACTCCAGAAACCCATAGAAAAGAGGCCCTGTATTCCATAAACCCCCTGAAATGAGACCATGTACTCCATAAACCCACTGGAATATGACGCAGTACTCCAAAAACCCACTGAAATGAAACCCTATACTCCATAAACCCCTTGAAATGAGACCCTATACTCCATAAACCCTCTGAAATGAGACCCTATACTCCATAAACCCCTTGAAATGAGACACTATACTCCATAAACCCCTTGAAAAGAGACCCGGTAATCCGTAAACCCCCTGAAATGGAACTCTATAATTCATAAACCTTCTGGAATGAGACCCTGTACTCCATAAACCCCTTAAAAAGAGATCCTGTACTCCGTAAACCCCCTGAAATGAAACTCTGTAATTCATAAACCCTCTGAAATAAGACCCTGTACTCCATGAACCCCATTGGAATGAAACCCTGTACTCCATAATCCCCTGGCACGAAACCATGTACTCCATAAAACCCCTGAAATGAAACCCTGGACTCCATAAACCCTCTGAAATATGACCCAGTATTCTATAAGCCCCCTGGAATGAAACCCTGTACTCCAAAAACCCCTTGAAATAAAACCCTGTCCTCCATAAATACCATGGAATGAAACCCTGTACTCCATGACCCCCCTAGAATAATACCCTGCACTCCAAAAACCCGTTGAAATGAAACCCTGCACTCCATAAACCCCTTGGAATGGAACCCTGTATATAGAGATGACTCCGGAGTATGTATCCGCCCCAACATAAGAATAAGATTAGCAGTTGAACTGAGGACTCTAGTGGTGTCGGACTAACCCGGAGAAAGCATACGCTCCAACCCGTCCTTCAATCATATCCTGATTAGTTTAATCCTTCATTCACAACTATTCTATGATACACTCATTTGTCATATCGATCGGAAACAAATATTTCCTTTCAAGAGCAAACATTCTTCATAAAGCAATTACATGCCTTACAAAGCAATTACATCCTTTACATAACAATTAAATTCTTGACAGAGCAAATATTTTCTGTATGTAAGACGGATCTTAACCTTAATTGCTCAAAATATTCTATACTAAGCAATTAAGTTCTTCACAGAGTAATTACATTCCGTACAGAGCAATTATATCCTTATGTCAATTTCCAAGGAAGAACATTTCATCACAAGCCCATTAAGTAGTTGCAGATATTCTTTAAACTATTAAAAACCTTAATTTCTTCTTTAGTTTTCACTCTTCATTCCACACTTTACACTCTAAACTCTACACGCTTCACTCTTCATTCCACACTTTACACTCTACACTCTTCACTCTTCATTTCACACTCTACACTCTACACTCTTCATTCCACACTTTACACTCTAAACTCTACACTTTTCACTCTTCACTCCACACTTTACACTCTACACTCTTCACTCTTCATTTCACACTCTACACTCTTCATTCCACACTTTACACTCTACACTCTTCACTCTTCATTCCACACATTACAGTCTACACTCTACAATCTACACTATAGTCTACACTCTTCATTCCACACTCTTCACTCTTCACTCTTCATTTCACACTCTACACACTCTACACTCTACACTCTACACTCTACACTCTACACTCTACACTCTACACTCTACACTCTACAGCATCTAGCTTCTTGCATAAAGCACTAGAGAGTGAACTATTGTTTAAATAAAACGTGTGAATCGTAAACAGTTTCAATGATGAAGATCATTCAAACATGGTAGAATTTGGAGGTAAACACATTTCAGATTCCCCCCCTATTAATTTAATCTTTCCCCCCCCCCCCGGATATGATTCCTTTATCTCCCCCGAAAGTTATAGCTTAACATGAAAAAGTGCAAAAAGATGTCTGTTTAAGTTTAATGGGGGTTGCTCCTCTCTCTCATGAATCTTGTTTCACCATGACTCTCTGATCTACAGTTTTCAACCCGAATGTTGAACTCTGAGAGCTTCTGAACCCTAGTTTTAACCTCACACCCGGAGCTATCTGAACCATGATTCGAATTTTCGAACGTTCCAAGATGCAAAGAATTGTGATAAATATGAAGCAACTAAATTTCTCAAACTCTCATTTTCTAACCTTTGCAATCCAACCCGATGTTGTAAACCTTTGATAATTTGTATTATGAATTCTGGTAGATCAATTTTAAATTAACAAAGGTTTACAAAGACATTAGAAGATTAGAGTTCAAGGCGAGTTATTAGTTAAAATTGTGTCGAAATCGAAGAGAATGATAACGTTTATCTGCTATCTACTGCAGATTTAAAAGTGCTCCAAAGTAAAAGTATAAAATAAAGGTTTTGGTGGGATATGATGAATATTTATTAGTTTGAGACAATCAACTATATTTCATGACAAATAATAAAATAGTTTTTACTAATATATATATTCCAGCTTTCATGCCTATTTATAAGGCCCGTGGAAAAT
>NW_019396110.1:29218-31128 GCF_000591075.1 Eurytemora carolleeae | reverse complement strand
ATTCCTCCTACGGTGGGGAAAACTGAGAGGAGGATTGGGGGATAAATTTCCCCCTTCTCTTCCTCGTATCGTTGGTTCCAGTTTAGGCAGATTTGGTCGAGCCAGTACTCCTATAGTCTCCTAGCATCCTCCAGATTGCTCCGGTAGTAGTCTACAACACAGCAAACCATAAAGCTCTCTACCCTACCAGAAGAAAGATAAGAAAAGATTAATCTGTCTGAAAACCTTAAAAACTTGGTGTTTGAAATAAAAAATTTATTTTAATGAAATTTATGCACTTTAGTTTATCTCTTACTTTTTCGTATTTTTCCTTCTCCTCTTATTCTGTCTTTTCTCTTGTGTTTATTCCAGGAACAATTTTCTTCCCATCTGTATAATTTCTCCTTTCATTTCTTCTTCCTTCTATTTCCTCTTTTTTAGTATTTAATCAGAACTGACATTTCCATAACTACGATAAATATTTTTGCAATGTATATTTTTTTTTGGTTAAAAAAGTGGGTTGTGCAGTTCTCCTGAAACACCCTGTAATTGGTGTCTAGTGTATATTCAGCTTCTTGAAACACCCTGCACTTGATGTCTAGTGTATATTCAGCTTCTTGAAACACCCTGTACTTGATGTCTAGTGTATATTCAGTGTCTTGAAACACCATGTACTTGGTGTCTAGTGTATATTCAGTGTCTTGAAACACCCTGTACTTGATGTCTAGTGTATATTCAGTGTCTTGAAACACCCTGTACTTGATGTCTAGTGTATATTCAGTGTCTTGAAACACCCTGTACTTGGTGTCTAGTGTATATTCAATTTTCTGAAACACCCTGTACTTGGTGTCTAGTGTATATTCAGCACCCGGAGAAATTAATCCTTCAGTCACAATTCTCAAGAGTTGAGAAGTTTAGGACATTTCCTGAGTTCTGACCCTAGCTTTTTATTGTGTTTACTTCAAGTTCAATTCACAGTAATATACGTTATACAGGAGTAGACAAGGGACCAGTTTCTAGCTTTAAGTTATACCCGGAGTAAAGTGAATACTTGGTTCTAGGTTTAAAGGTATACCCGGAGTAAAGTGAATACTTGGTTCTAGGTTTAAAGGTATACCCGGAGTAAAGTGAATACTTGGTTCTAGGTTTGAGGTATACCCGGAGTAAAGTGAATACTTGGTTCTAGGTTTAAGGTATACATGGAGTAAATTGAATACTTGGTTCTAGATTTAAGGTATACCCGGAGTAAATTGAATTCTTGGTTTGAAGGTTTAAATTATACTCGGAGTAAATATAATTCTTGGTTCTAGGTTTAAGTTTAAGCCTGAGTTAGATTGACGGTAGACGGTAGACGGTAGACGGTAGATGGTAGACGGTAGATGGTAGACGGTAGACGGTAGACGGTAGACAGTAGAGGGTAGAGGGTAGATGGTAGACGGTTGACTGTAGAAGGTAGACTGTAGATGGTAGACAGTAGATGGTAGACGGTAGAGGGTAGACGGTAGAGACGGTAGACGGTAGACGGTAGACGGTAGACCGTAGACTGTAGACTGTAGACTGTAGACTGTAGACTGTAGACTGTAGACTGTAGACTGTAGACTGTAGACTGTAGACTGTAGACTGTATTTAAATATTACTAAATCTTCTAAAGTCTATTCACCGCATTCAGGTATTCTATGCATATTCAAAGGACTGTAGAATTTATCTTTTCAAATTCAAAAAATCATGAATTTTTATTCTCCTTTAGAATTTGAACTCCAAGTTTAATTCTTTTCATATTTTCTTGATTCAGTATTCAAAGAACTATCTCGCAGTTGAGAACTGAGTAAACAAAAATTTGAAATTCAAATATAAATTATAAACGCGTGTTTGTGCCCTTAAATGGTTAATTTATGAGGTTCGTCTCTTCTTATGGAGTTATTCATGGGGGG